>NW_004949158.1:1518159-1518813 GCF_000317375.1 Microtus ochrogaster
ATCCAGGTTTAGTAAGTTGAGCATCCAAACTGCCTAGGCTCCCCCAAAGCCAGTATGTGCATTAGGATCAAAAACCCATTGCCATTGTTCTTGAGATCTCAGTAGTCCTCATTGTCCGCTATGTAAGTCCGGTTCTTTTTAACTACTTCCTGGGGGTTATGAGAGGGCTGCCGCCAAGGTGGCGGATGGGCTCCGTATCCCCAATGACATCGGAGGGTGGCGTGACCAGATTAATTAGGTTTTATTAATAGGCAAGCACTTCATGAATTGTAATTAAGTAGATGTGCATCTGGTGGCCCTGGTGACCAAGGGTGGGAAGAGGTGGCTCTGGCGAGCCCTGGAGCCTCATTCAATGTGAATGCCTTGGCACAGGTCACAGAGCAAACTCGCTCACAAGCCGTTGTTAAGTAGCCTGCCCGAGCATCAAGGGGTCTGAAGCCCTGATTTATTCAGGAAATAAGCCTGGAGCCTACTAGATACTGTGTTCTGCGGATGGAACACAATTGTGGGTGAAGATGTAGAGGGCAGAAGGAGTTCAGTATCCAGATCTTTCCAGAAACAAGAAGGCCATGAGGTACCGGGGTCCAGACAGAGACTTGGCAGAAGCCAGAAGATGTAAAATTCCTCTCTCTCTCTCTCTGTCTCCCTCCCTCC
>NW_004949158.1:1518913-1573757 GCF_000317375.1 Microtus ochrogaster
TATGGTGTGAGCACCTTGCTGCCTCGATGACTGGGAGATTAAACAAGTTAATCAGTGAGAAGTGCCCTGCTCTTGGCCTTACATCTTTTCTTGGGCCTCTCTCTCTCTCTCTCTCTCTCTCTCTCTCTCTCTCTCTCTCTCTCTCTCATCTTTCATCCCTCCCTCACTTTCTCTGTGTCGCTCTCTCTCTCTCTGTCTCTCCCTCTGTCTCTGTCTCTCTCTCTCTGTGTCTGTCTCTCTCTCTTGTCTCTGTCTCTCCTTTTGAACAAGGCAAAAGTCTTTGTGTACCAAGAGGCCACAGGCGCTGCCCTGGCATGCAGCCGAGGAGGCAAGAACAGACGTGGCTGGAGCTGGGCCCAAACCCCACACAGGGTGCAGCCTGGGAGATGGAGAAGACAGGTCGCTCGGCTGGGAGGGAGCCTGGAAGCAAGTGTTTAGACAAGAGGAGAAGGCATATTTAGCTTATGGAAAAACAGAGTGCAGAATGATAGAGTGGATGATGGAAAAAGAGGTCTGAACAATGACATCGGCCCCTGTTGCTTGCATTTCTGAGAGCATGAGGGATTCGAAGGATAAACTTCCATCTAAACCCATCCTGACTTTCCATTTGATCTCTGGGAAATATCCCAGAAACACGTTTTGCATTTTAGAATCTTAGATTGTTTTAAGTTTGCCATCATGCTGCCTTGCAACTGCGTGTTCCTGTGTATCCTACAACACAGCCTGCCAGAGGACACTGGAATGTTCTATGTATCTTCTCCAGCGTTTTATTATGAAAAGCCCTTTCACCTCTCCGTCAGTGCAGCCTGCTCATCCCCTAACCTCAGTTCTCATGAAAGCCCCTCAGGGAAGCCTTCCTGGCACCAGACAGAACCATCCATAGCATAGTTTCTGCGTTTGGGGTTGTAATGGGGAAGTAGAGTCAAAGGCCCCAGCCAGGGTCTCACTGGGCAGAAAGTCTAACAAAGGCTCTCAACCTCAGTTTTCTTGACTTCAGGATAGGGAAGAAGACAGCTCCTTCTTCAAAGGGTTGTGAACTGTAAGGTCCATGTCCACTACAAGCCTGTTGAGGACTCTATATTCCTTGATTATCAGTCCTGGTGTGACAGGAGGTGGCAGGTGCTCTCTCTGTGCGGTTGGTGGCCCTCGCTGCTTAGCAGGGTGAATTGGTGAATGGACAAGGCAGAAGAGGGATGCTTTGACTCAGCTGGTTACACTGGCAGTTTATTTCCTTTCACGGGATCTCGGGGGCTCATGTCTTGGCCAAGTAGTCACCCCGGGCACAGAGAAAGTGAAATGAAATATTTGGGGTGGCATAGTCATGTATGCCAACCTCAAAGGCCTGTGTGTTTTAATTAGTTTAATTAATGACGGCACCAACTGGCTCATTACCTGATGGAATTAATGGGGATCATTTGTCTCCCCAAAGCAGCCGCTTGGTGCCGCAGAGGCTGCTGTGGAGAGAAGAGAGGGCACGTTCCCTGCCCTCGCTCGTTTCTTGACTCCCAGCCTGATCCACCGGCTCCCCAGACAGCTCCCTCCTGCCTCTTCCTCCCTGCAGCTTCCTCCCAAGTCGCAGCTTTTGCCATCAGTTCAGAGCTCAGTTTCACTTGCTTTGCTTCGGGCCAAACATTTCATACCTAAGTACAAATGTGCGCAAGCATTTTAATAAACAACAGATACAATGCCAAGCAGAGTGGTGTGTGCCTGTAATCTGTAATCTCAGCACTTGGGAGGCAGAGGCGAGAGGAGCGAGAGGTCAAGGTCATCGTTAGGTTACACAGCAAGTGTAGCAAGTTCAAGGCTAACCTGAGACAACAGGAGATCCTATCTCAAAGAAAAATGCCCCACACGATGATGGTGACGCCAGCAGCTGCTGCAGAACCCTCCATCTGCCCTTTGAATATTCTCCTCCCCTGATATGTGACCAAGTCCACAGCGGCCTCATCCTCATCTTGTGCCATCAGAGCCTTACAGCCCTCTGGGAGCTCTCTGGAAACTGTCTTAAGAGGAGCCAGTCTCTTGCCTCAAAGGCCAATTTAGGGATAAGTTTGAGGCAAAGCGATTAAGCTGTGAAGTCAGATTCCACTTTGAGACACAGGAACTGTCTCTTTCCCTCCATCTGATGCCTCGGTGCCAAGCTCTTCTCCCTGTCAGCTGGGAAGAATCGCCTTCTGCGGCCAACGCTGAATCCTCCCTTCCTTATCTGGGAGCAGAATCAGAGCATGCTCAGGAAGGACCCATGTCCTTTCTGAGAATCCCAGAACACACATTCTGGGCGAAAGAAAATTCTGCCTGGAATCCTTAGGCCCCTGGAGCTCACAGCTGTGTGCAGCCGTTTGTGGGAAGACACTGAAACTCTCGACCCCCTTAAGGGAATGTGATGGCCAGATAGGAGCAAGGACTCCTGTGGGAGGGAATCAGATGTAAATCTCCCCACAGAAATACTCAACTGGCCCTGCATGCTTCCAGCAGTGAATGGCTGGCCACCCAGAAGGCAATGCCTACCACAGAGCGTGAATGAGCCAGAAGCTGTGATGATATAATGATGGGATATACTGTCTGACATATTCTAGTCACATTTACAGCCTGCTTGTGTTGCTTGTGTTGCTTGTGTTGCTTTATGGATGGGTTCCTTTGTGTGTGTGTGTGTGTGTGTGTGTGTGTGTGTGCTGTGTGTGTGTGTGTGCGCGCGCTGTGTGTGTGTGTGTATTGTGGATTTACTCATGAATATATGTTTTATGGCATAAAGGCATGGCTCTGTTTCTATGTCCCAGTGTGTCTCTGCCCAGGACTGGGTGTCTCTGGGCATGGCTACTATAAACCTCTCCCTGTGGGTGGTTGCCTTGATCTCTTGGTAGAAGTGTGACAATTTTGATTAATCACTCCACGTATGAGAGACTGTAAGGAAACAAAATACCTCACGAGTTCAGAATAAATCTCCCACTCTCCTTCAGTGAGAGCTTGCACACTCACTGTCTACTCATCAGTTACTCCACAGAGCCGTGGTTCAAGAGCAATGTCGTGAGGGAACCACCAGGCCATGAGTGTGCGTGCTTATGATGGGTTCTGCAAAGGTACTCTGTGGTGCTTATTAGAGCAGAAGCTGTCCCCATGGACAGTTTTATGCATGAGTGACAGTGGAAAGCCTGGGGCCTATAAGGTCCAGAAGCAGCTTTGAGAAAAGGAAGAGGCAAGGGGTGTGTGTGTGTGTGTGTGTGTGTGTGTGTGTGTGTGTGTGAGAGAGAGAGAGAGAGAGAGAGAGAGAGAGAGAGAGAGAGAGAGAGAAAGAGAACACTCATTGCCCAACTCCCAACTCTAAGGACCCAATTTTCTGTGTCTTCCAAGACATCCCAGTGGGCCACGCACATGGAATCCAATGGGGGAGATGTCCTGCAGATGGGTGACATAGACAGTGGTAGATACCAGGCCTGTTTTCCGTCCTTGCTTCCCAACAGCCCAGCTCCCGTGCTGAGCCAGTGTTGCAACAGCAGGTTCTTTGTTAGTACAATTTTCTGACTGGAGGCTTGGGCTTCATTCCCAGTGGCTCTGGTCTCCAGGGATGGAAGCACAGCTAGAAGCAAGCCTTTTCCCCTTGCAAGGTTACAGCGACTCGTTAGGAAAAAGTTCAGCCACTGGATAGGAAAAGAAATCAAATGGAAAGGAAGAAGAAAACAAAACAAAGAAGAAAAATCAAAACTGACTTTCGCTTTGGAAAGACCAGCTGTCTCACCACGCGAAGCCGGTACTCATGCTCAGCAGTCTCTCTCCCGATCAATTGGACACTGATCGCCTCATAAAGCAGTGTTGAGACAGCAGGGGCCAGCGGAGAAGCCGCTGGAGGGAGCTTTGCCTACCACACCAGTGCAGATCTCTGCAGGACACAGCTGCTAGCTGAGCCCCACACTGCCTGCCTCTGCCTGTACACTGTTCTCTCATTGCCTCAGGAACCAGAGGATACCAGCTCCTCACTCCAGGGGATGCAACCTAGAGATAATGTGATATCCTTACCATAGGCAGCATGTGCCCTTGCTGTCAAATGCCCACCCCAGTCTTCCAAGGCCACTATATGTCAGTGACACAATCGGTTCGCAGAAAGAGTTGAAATTCCAGAGGAAAAACCGGGGCATCTTATCAATTGGAGTCTCTTGCAGAGTTGAGGGAGGGAGAAGTTGCAGAGTAAGGGGAGGGAGTACTGACCTTCCTTCCAGAACCCTCTGTGCACATGCTCAGCCTGCAAGGGATTCATCTGGTATCCTCAGATGAACAACTCTGACATTTGCTGCCAGCATGAGCCATAAGGCATGGGGCAGAACGGTCCACAGGCTCTGGGGTATGAGGGCCAGGAAAGGGGGATGGCAACACCTTCAAAGAGTGGAAGATGCTGTTAGCACGTCAGTCCAATTATGGTAATGTGCTGGAGTAATTGGCCCTCCAAGGGCGCAGGGGCTGCACATGAGTACAGTAATTGCAGGTTCACTTGGCTCTGCATTCTTTATCCCACTTTGGTGACTAATTATTAGTATTTAGCAAGTGGATATTGTCATCTTTGGAGCAGGTGCAGCTGTGGCGCAGACACTAGAGCTGGGGCCAGCTAAAGGTCAGCTTCTGCTTGGGGATAATTAATTTTTCTTTTGCAGATCTCAAATTCACCGCAAGCTTGTCTCTGCTGTTTTGCTTCTAAGCCAACAAACAAACAAACCCAAGGCAGGGGAATGAACCTTGCAGTTTATTTCGATGCCCTTTCCATTAAAAGGCCAGAATCAACAAATAGCTGGAAACAACTGGAGGGGGACCATTTGTGTACCTCTATTCTTTCTAAGGAGAGAGTCAGAGCTGATTCTAGAAAGATATACATGAACAGGGAAGTTAAATGGCCAGGGGTCACCATCAACAGATGAGTATTTTCCTTGAGCTCATGACATCTTATTTAGTTATTATAACTCTCTATCAGGCACCAGGAGATCCTGTTTATGAAAAGGACTATTGGGGATTGGATAACGGATCTGTGAGCAAAGTGTTTGCTGGACAAGCATGAGGACTTGAGTGCAGATCCTCAGCACCCATATATAAAGGGCTGGGCTCCCCAATGTGTGCCCGTGACCCCACCGACTACTGGGAAAGTAGAGAGAGAAGGATCCAGGGGATCACTGGCCAATCAGGTTAGCCAATCCATGGACTTCAAGTTTGGTGAGACACCCTGTTCAAAAGATAAGGTGGAGAGTAATAGAGCAAGATACCCTATGTAGACCTCTGGCCTCCACATGCAGAACCCCGGTGGGTGCACCTGCGCATGCACATACATGCACACACATGTGCAATACATGCACACACATGTATGCAACACAGTCACACTTGTGCACACACATATACACCCCATACATGCATACTATAATAAAATAGGATTAATGTTGAGGGGACTGGCAACAGCAGACTGCTACTGAATTACTACTGTATATCAGATCCTATGTTGATGAACACCCCTACTTCACCCATACATTAGCTCTAAACCATAGGTTATTTTATTATTCTTATTTCATAGTTGAGAAGTGGAGGCTCTAAGAAATTAAATGTCTCTTAAACTTCACCCCTGGGCTAGAAGATGTCCACCAGCACCCCTTATTCAACTGTCATGTTATACTTAGCCTCTAACCTGCTGGGGAGGCTGTTACTAACTTTCCTTTATGGAAGATCTTTATCTACACCAGCAGAGCCTTCTGGTATACCTCAGGAAGCTCAGAGTCTAAGAATGTAAGCATCATCCCAAGGGTGTGATGCTTGACAGAATTAATCAGTATAGAAATAGGAAAAGAAATTGCTATAAATTTGATCTGAAGCATTCCCCAACAGCCAATGTGTTAAAAGTGAAGTCCCCAACTTGGCACTGTTGAGAGTGGTAGGACCTGTAGGAGATGGGACCTAATAGGAGGCATGGCCATTAGGATGTCTTTGGAATGGTTTAAGAACCTTTACTCCCTCATTTCCTGGTAGCTATGAGGTAAGAAGCTGCATTCTATGTGTGCGTCTATCATTTGACATGGTTGTCCCAGCTACAGGCCCCAAAGCAGTGAGACCAACTTAGCATGGATGGAAACCTCCCAACCATGAGCCCAAACAAAACTTTGCTCTTTTTAGTTGTCTTAAGTATTTTGTTATAGTAATCGAAAACTTACTCAGCAAACATGGCAGTGGTGTAGGAGTTCCTTCTGTTTGTTTGTTGCCTTCATTGGTTAATGAATAAAGAAACTGCCTTGGCCTTCTGATAGGGCAGAACTTAGGTAGGCTGGGAAAACAGAACTGAATGCTGGGAGGAAGAAGGGCAGAGTCAGAGAAGCCATGGATCCTCTGACTGAGACAGACGCTGGTTAGAATCTTTTCCAGTAAGCCACTGCCACGTGGCGATATACAAATTAATAAAAATGGGTTAAATCAATATGTGAGAGTTAGCCAATAAGAGACAAGAGCAAATGGGCCAAGAAGTGTTTTAATTAATATGGTTTCTGTGTGCTTATTTCAGGGCTAAGCTAGCTGGGCGGCCGGGATGAAGAAGTTGGTCCTCCACCCTGCAACACATGGCCCTGCCTCTTTCCTTGACTCAGTTGCTTCACAGCTTGTTGGTACTCAGCTGGAGTCCCACTCGTCTTCATGAACTTTCTTGCATTTTTCTCTGTTTATATCTATTTGACTCGCCAACAAAGAGCCAACCGTACTTAAGTCACTGAGATGGCTACATGTGCTTTTGGCTCTGCCCCAATGACTCCCAATTGAAACAAAGCCGGGGGGTGGTAGTGATGGGATGGGCAAGGCTCTCCCTTTTTAGTTGGGTTGGCACAGGAAGGTCCCTGCTTTCAGGTTAGCTAAGTAAATGGAGGATATTTTTGGAAAGTTTCCTACGATCCACCTGCCTTGTTAAATGGAATCTATCATGGCATGTCATTTTGGAGGATGGTTGATGAGACAAAAGAGAGACGTGAGTAGGCAGGACTGGAAGGTGGGTGGACTTTTCAGAGTTCACATCTGTGTCCAGGGCTTATTGTTATGGTGGGGCCACAATATTTCCTTCTGAGACTCCTGCTGCAGCCTACATATTGATGTAGCCAAACGAATTTCCCTCTTTGCAACCTGACCTCCTTCTTACTATGAAATGATCTCATTTCAAGGCTAACCACAAGAGGCTTGGCTGGGCACCGGGCATGCCGTATGCCTGGCATTTGCAAATCTTCATGCAAAGTGCAAGTTTTTTTTAAGACAGTAAATAATCCTGCCCAGAGAAAGCTTGGAAAGGTCTGCTCTGAGCCATAAGGTGAACAGAGAAGCAATCGCTCTGCCCACCCTCACAACCATTATCTGCTGCTCTTCTCCAAAGCAAAGGCTTAAGTTGCTTTTAATTTTAGATCAGGAACAATCTGATTTGGGGCCAAGGTCTTTCTTCACTGTCCTTCAAAATGTATTAAGCTGTGGTGTTTTTCCACCTCTAGTCGGCTCTGCTTTGGTTTCTTGAATGCCAATAGCTGAAGATCCACCAAGAATTCTGCCTACTGCCAGGATATGCAATACGATTACACTTCAGTAAAGATTTAACCCCTCCCTCCTCCCCCGTCAGGAGTCGGAGTTGTGTATGACCTTCCTGGGACCCAGGATTAGCGTACTTCTAACCTCCTTGAGATAAGGTACTGAAGCCTATGTGGCTGCCCCTATGAATGACCAGAGACTAAGCCAATAGACAAAGCTTTCAGAGTTCAAGCCACTACTCCCCATGTCCTTCTAGCTTCCCCTCTGGCTTTCCTCCCTAATCCCTGTTACACAGAAAACAGCTAGCCCCCTGTAGATCAGGCAGCCTATGATTAGCATAAACACATTTCCAGGCTCCTGCAGCATCAGCAGACCCCCAAAGCAAGTATAACTCCTCCCAGGCAAAAGGACTAGATTGTGGGACAGATGTCCAACATGGCTTCATTTCTGATTCTGTAGGATTCTGTAGACAGGAGCCTGGCTGTTCTCTCGGCTTTATTTGTAACACTCCAACTGGGTGCCCTGGGATTTATTCCTATCTGGAAGCTCTACTGGGATAGATGTGCAAACACACCGGGAGTGAGCCCAGGAGTACGCCTGTGACTAAGCAGGCTCTACCTTGCTATACACAACATCAAGGCTCTGGTCTGATTCCTTCCAAATCTTCCCCATCCCGGGAGCCGATCTGAGTCTTGGCTTTGGCTTACTTTAGACTCCTGTTGAACGCTGTACTTCCTAGGTCTGGTTCCATCTGTGACCATGGCATCCTGTGTCACATGACCTGGGAATCCTTGAGGCCTTCTCACATTGGATATAGTCCTCTGATAAAAATCTTTTTGGAATAAGATGCCTCAAGATGGGAGCAACTTGAGAAAATGTCCTGTTTCTGACTCCCCCCTCAGCCTCCCCCCCCCCCAGGCTCCTGACAACCAAGAACAGGATAGGGGAGTGGACATGAACTGGAGGGTGGGGATGGGAAGGCCTTAACTCTGTGCAGTGCAGGCCCTTTGGGATTCCAGGCCCTGAAAAAGAGCCTAAAAAAAAAAATGTAACAAAAATATTTATGTTTTTCCCTTCCTTCAGACACAGCCTTTCTTGAGAACATCTGACAAGGTTGCCGGTGAACATGCATACCCAGTGAGCAGCCTGCCGGGCTGGCATAGTGCCCAGAAGAGCAACGGTGGCAGCATCAGCCATGGAGGGTACAGCCTTCCTTTACGGAAGCAAGGCGCTGCTCCTTCACTATGCAGCCCACTGGAGGGACAAGAAAGAAATGTCATGAATCCGTCTGAGTGTCGTAGGTGCCACGTTTGCCTTGCTCAACTCGGTTCAGGTAGGAGAGCAGCTTCGCAAAACATCTGACTATGTTTCGAGCTTAGGTCAGTGTAACTGGGTCTTTGGAGGGAGGGATGTAGTGACCCACCTGATTCAAAGAAACAGCATAAGATTTGGACCAGAGGACATCTCCATGGCAGTCTTGGTACCAGCCTCTCCCCCTAGGGAGACACTGTTGGGGGAGAGACAAGGTAGTGTTCTCTCAGTCCTGATGCTCATTTGAACTGACACGTCATCCCACATACGGCCCTGCCTCTTTTCCCTCATCAGACTTCATTAGACTCAACACGGAGGAGTGGAAAGGGCACTGGGACAAACACACACACACACACACACACACACGCACACGCACACACACACACACACACACACATACACACACACGGTAGGAAGTCTGTACTCCATCCCTATCTGTGACCGATGTGATGCACTCCTCGGCTCCCCTGGACTAGAGAGCCTGTTCTTTTTATGGTTCTGTGCTTTATATGCTCTTTATACTGCCCTTGTGCCCAACTCCTAGCTTCTAAGTTGCCTCTCAAGAATTCTCTACTTCTCTGAAATATCTTTTCTGTCTAGAATCTTGGTTAGGGTATTCAATTACTTTTTTTTGTATGGGGGAGATAGGACAGGCTCATGTAGACCCAGGCAGGCCCTTCTAAACTTGCTATGTAGCTTGAATTCTTTATCCTCCTGCCTCCACCTCCCACGTGCTGGGACTATAGGTGTACACTGTCGTGCCTAGCTTAGATGACCGAGAATTAAACTCTGGGTTTGTGTGCACTAGGCTGACACGCTGCCATCTTAGCTGCAGCCCACTTCTGTGTTAGGGTACTTTCCAGAAAGTATTTATTGCTTTTGTGTGTGTGTGTGTGTGTGTGTGTGTGTGTGTGTGTGTGTGTGTGACACACGTGTGCATATGCCCAAGAAGGCCAGAGGAGTTACAGGTGAGGACTATGAATTCAATTCAACTCAGGTCCTCTGGAAGAGCAGCAAGTGCTCTTAGCCACTGAGCTGACTCTCCAGCCTCAAGTAGGACATTTAAATGTCAGTTCTCTCCTAACCACATAACACTTTCCTGACATTTGTGAAGGATTTTAGTCCATTCCTTTTCTTCTTGGGTATGAGCTTCCAAAGTCCCATGACACACTTTTACACTATCTACCTTTGCCTCCCCTTGTCACTGGGCATTGGCCCTCAGGCCTCACACAAAGTGAGCGTTCTGCCTCTGAGCTAGGTGCCCACCCGGAAGTTACCTTTGAACTCAGTCTTCCTGCCTCATTCTCCTGAGGAACTAGGTTTACGGATCCATATTTTTCCTCTGTCTCTCTCTCTGTCTCTCTCTCTGTCTCTCTCTTTTTATTTGGTGTATTAAGTTTTTGTTATGTAGCCTAGGCTGACCTCAAGATCACCTCTTCCTTTTGCCATACCTTCTTACCTTCCTCCGGCACTGGGATTACCAACACATACCAGTGAAGTCAGAACCCTCTCTACTTCTTTTATTTTCTTGGATCAAAATTCATTCACTCACCAAATATTTAGTGTGCTTTTTAGTGGCTGCCCGTGTAGTAGTCAGCTATTTTTGTAACAATGCTCCATAAGAAACTACCCCCAAATTAACAGTGTGCATCAACAGCAAATGTTTGTTTTTATTGCCCAGAAAGTAACAGGCTGGCTGCATTGGAGCTTCTCCAACTTCCATGACTGGGCTTAAGTCTGCTTCTCAGTTCTTCATTGTAGGCTGCAGTGGGTCACAGACAAGAAGATCTAAGGATTAACAAAAAGCCAGGAGCAGGGATAAATGCCTGGTTTAGGAACAGGAGTAAATGCCCAATTATGGAGGGTCTTCCTCTGCAGGCCTTCCTTAGAAATGCAAGTTAATCATTTGGTTGGTATTCACACTCAAGTTTGAGGTGCAGCTCGAAGAGAGGGTCATAGGTTATAATATTTGTTACAGTCACAGTCACAGTAAAGCTCAGGCACCCCTGACTGAAAGTGTGGGAGAAACAGGTGGGAAAAGGAAGTCAATGATTCTCAGAGGAACTTAAGTATCAGGAAAGAGAAATAACAGGTTCACACCTTCAAAAAATGGAGAGAAGGCAGGGGATAGTTAGCTCAGGCTGGCCTCAAACTTACTACACAGTTGAGGGTAATTATGAATGTCTTATCCTTCAATTTCCTCTTCCCAAGTGCTGGGTTTACAGGCATGTGCTTCTTCTACCCACCCACAATCCAGTTTTAACTGGTGCTGGGGATTGAGCTCAGAGCTCCATGCATGCTAGGTAAGCATTCTACCAACTGAGCTTTGTCCCTAGCTCAGAACTTTGATTTTAGAATAGCAAATCTGAGAACAAAAATAAAGGGAAAACAAGTTAAAGATAATAAATCAAGGGGCTGGAGAGATGGCTCAGTGATTAAGAGTCCCGACTGTTCTTCTAAAGGGCCTGGGTTCGATTCTGGGTATCCATGTGGCAGCTTACAACTGTCTATAATCTACCTCTGGGGGATCTGACACCCTCATACAGACATACATGCCAGCAGAACAAAGTAAAAATAAATAAATCATTTAAAAAACATAATAAATCCATGTAGATGGCATTTCAAAGTTTATTGTTAATTTTTACTGTGTGTGTTAGGTTGAACCCAGGGCTACGTGCAAGCTAAGCAGATGCTTTGATGGCAAGCTGCATCCCCAGACCCTGCCCCACCTTGCTTGCTACCCCCCCTTTTTTGATCTTTACTTTGAAATAAGCTATCACTAAGTTGTTCAGGCTGGCCTCAAACTCTCTATATAATCTGGTCTGGCCTTGAACTTGAGACTCTCTTGCCTTAGCCTCCTTACTATATGAGATTACAGATGGCAACTAATATATTCAACTTAAAGTTTAATTTCTTAAAGAAGTCTCTTTCATATCTCAACATCATGTTTAGTATTCTATCAATTATTGAACTTTTATTTAAGGAGGAAAAGAAAATAATGTAGGCACAGCATCAAGAGCACACACCAGACTTCTGGACTCTAACCTATACTTTAGGTCCCTTGGGGAAGCTTCTGGAGTGTCTGGGTCTCAGTGTTCTTCTCTGTGAAATGAGAGAAAACCAGAGGAGAGGGTTACAAGTTCTCTTTTGGATTTTGGAGTTTGTGTGGCATTTCAGTGAGTAGTTCATTTTCCCAGAGGACACGTAAAGTCAAGATGGAGAACATGAGCAAGCTGCTCATCAAACCATCCATGGCTCCTGATGGTGAGCGGAGTTGGGGACCATCAAGAACGCGACTCTCAACCTGAGTTTGTTTCATGACAAGGAACAGCCCACTCAGAGGACAAAGGGGATCAGACCCAGACCATGTCAAGCTCTATTTTTTCCTTGGTCTGACATCTCTGTGACACCATGTAGAGGTCTTGCCATGTCATTAAGCTTCCCTTGAACATTTTCGATCCCGTGTCCTTTCTGCTGTTCCCGGCCACGTCCTGGGGTTGCGGGTGGTGGTGGTGGTACAGATGAGAACAGAATCCAAGGCGGTGTCTGCCTGGTGACATTCACAGTCTAATGGGGAAAATAGGCATTAAACAACAGCTATGAATGATTTATTATAAAGCCGTGAGCATGCCAAGTGCTGCGGAAAGAAATACCAAGGACTGCCGTGGCGCTTACCAGAGGAGCTTAATTTAGTCCCTCAGACTGAAGAAGTGATATTTCAACTGACCCCTCAAAGAGGACCTACAGTGAGATGGAGAGAGACGAACATTCTGGATCAGGATGCAGCTAGGGGAGGGCCTCCTCTCGGATCCGTCCTTTCCCTGTGCTGCCACACTGCCGGAGACTTCAGATGGCAAGTGGCATTTAGGGCGTGGTGTTCAGCTGTTCCTAGTTAACAGACACGGGTTATGTTCAAATGGCGCAGTAAATAACCACATCCTCACATCCACTATGTGTATCTGCCCTAAGAGAACTTGGTTTCCAGCAGAAGGTATGGGCACACACACACACACACACACACACACACACACACAAGCATGCATGCGTATGCACACACACATGCACACATGCATGCATGCACACACACACGCACACATGCATGCATGCACACACACACATGCACACATGCACATGCACGCACACACACACACACACGAGAAGTATGACATGATAAAGATGGAAAAGGAAAGGCAGGAAATGGGTATAAGAACCTGCAAAGGAAAGTGTCAAAAGAAACCACCACCAAGGGGACCTTAATGTCTCAAACTTTGTTCTTAACAAGCCCTTTCCCTCTCCTCTCAGCTCCTCTACATCTGACATCTGACTCACACGCATGTCCCGCCATGGCCACGTGCACTCAGTGCTATCGCCCAATTCCTTTGTGCTCTGTGTCCAGAGCAGAACTGGGATTGTGCAAAGCCCCTTCCTAGCCATGCTGCAGGCTTAGACAGAGCCCGGGGAGACTATCTCCCTGGCGATCAGCACCCTGCAATGTTGTTTTCATATCCCTTTCCTATTGTTGATTCTACTGATCACTGATAACACAGCTATGCTCATGGGGGAATTACAGAGCAGAGATTTCCTGGACGGATTCACAACAATGTGAATTTGAAACCTAGCATGTGACTTCGAATACCAGAAAATCTACAAAAACCTCACATGAAAAGAATTAGACCTCTCCTTCATCCTCCTGCTCTGAAAATACCTAGATCTGTCCCAGGTGAGCAGAATGCGCTCTCTATGCTGTTCCTAGGCTCTCAAGCAGGGTTATGGCGGGAAATCTCTCATGGCCATGACTGTGTGCAGACATCCATCAGCTATAGGGACTGTGTACACAGGCATCCATCAGCTATAGGGACTGTGTACGCAGGTATCCATCAGCTATGGGGAGTGTGTACGCAGGCATCCATCAGTGCATTGGCTGCAACTGTGAGCACCTTTGCTCTTGATCAGTCTTGTTTTAAACTTCCAGTATGGTTTTCTTGCTGGAGAGGTAAGGTCAGTCCTTTGCCATACACCCAAAGAAACAGCCATTTGATCATCCTGTGACCTCTTGGGCGTGTTGCCCAAGGTGCAGTTGTACACTGACCTGCTCATCTGGGTCTCAGCACTCCAATAGCAAACAAAGTAGGCTAGTTAAAGAGCTACTGATTTGCTGACACAGAGAGGGCCACCCAGGGTCACAGTCATTGGCGGTGTCATTCCTGAGAGGTGATGGAAGGGTGTCAGAGTGAGCCCACCCACTCTGCAGGGAAGCCATTAATACCTGGGCCACAGATGGAGCCCAGAGCAGAGGCAAGGAATTTCAATAGTCTGCTGTTCGATTTAAATCAAAGAGAACAAAAATTAGCAGCTTGGGAGCCTAGGATGGCTATGTGGTCTCCTCCTTCCTGTGCTCCGTAAGAGCCCCCATTTTGGGTAACCGGGTTTGGGAAGGAGAGAGCAGCTGCCAGAGGTGTCAATAAGCCAATTTGTGGCTTGTTAGAGTGTTACACTTGTTTATCGGCATTTAACGAGACAAGGCATTGATGTTAACACAGTGGGAGGGAAGTGGCCTGGACCAATAGTATCTCTCACTGAAAATTAATTTAGACCCTCTTCTCTTTGTGTCAGAAATGGTAGAGCTAATTCATTACCAAAGTGTTGAAATGCCACTGAAAATGAGCTTGGGTAATAGGGGCAAGTCATCAGCAACTGAACAAAATCCCAATTTAGCTTTCTTTTGGTAACCTCTAGCAAATGAGACACTGTGAAATGATATGCTTCATGGCAGGGAAAAGAGAATCAAGGATTTGTTTAATCTGGGGGATGGGAGGATTGCAGGGTTGGGAACGGGGCAGGGTCATGTGCAGATCTTTGGAAACCCTCAGAGCTGCTGCTGATAGCCCATTGCTGGTAGCCCAGTTCTCAGCCATGCCCACTGATGGAATTCAACAACTTGTGCTCTGAACCTGTTAGCCGGAAGTGTCCGGGGGCCTGGTAAGGCCTCACTCTTTTATTAGAATTCTGTGAAATCTCGGTCTGGATCATTTACAAGAGATCTCGGCTCCATGCGCTGGTCTCAAGTTGAGGTTGGGCATGCCATTACTCATTTCTCTGCTTCATGCCTCTCATTTAGCAGTAATGCGGGTCACGTGACCCCCAAGTTATAGCGTCTGTCTCCTATTTATTTGCTCAATGCTGTGTGT
This sequence comes from Microtus ochrogaster, assembly GCF_000317375.1. Lineage (NCBI taxonomy): Eukaryota > Metazoa > Chordata > Mammalia > Rodentia > Cricetidae > Microtus > Microtus ochrogaster. The sequence goes on from NW_004949158.1 coordinate 1,533,925, forward strand.
TCCTCTGGCTGCTCTGTTTTCCCTGGGAAATTTCAGACATGGAAACTACAGCTTCTGAGGACCCAACTTTAACAAAATAGAAAGAATCAGTCAGCTCAGTGCAGACTCTGCCTTGCTGTTCTCTGTGGAGGCACGTGCTGCCGGAAGGACGGGTTGGAGTCATGAGGTCAGTTTAGCCTGGACGACTGAGTCTCTTTTGGAGGGCCCTGTATATTTCCTCCATCCCAATGAGGGGTTATAAGAGCTCTGTTAAAGCCTAAGGGGAGGGGGGCATGACCGTGACAGTGTTCTGAGTGTAGAGTCTGTGTCATTAGCTCACGACTCCTCTACCCTCTCTCTGCGCCACTTGCTGCAGCGTTCCCTTTAGGTGATTGCCGGTGAGGCTCGTGAGATTCACAGGGAACTTCACAGTCTCACAAGGCTCTGGAAACTTGCATGACTTTCAGGCTTCCCCCTGAGATTAGGGGTCCCTACCCCAGGCTTTGAAAGAAGAATGAAGTTTCTTGGCAGGGGAGACTCTTTGGTTGTGTAGCTGCTTGGAAGTTGCATGAGGAAGGTTAGGAATGCAGAATTCCTGAGCTGTTAGCCACGCTGGGGTAAAACCCCAGAATTTTCAGTGATGCAGCTGCTGGGGTCATTCGGGCTTCTTTCACTAAACCCAACAAGCCTATTGGTTTGCCACATTGGACTTAGGTTGAACAGTTACTTTGGTTGGTCATTGTCTTCTTCCTCTGGAGTGGATAGAATTAGACTCCTCAGAAGGTCACTCCATACATTCAGGTCTTCCCATAAATGAATGGAGTACCCCTCTCCACTCCTTAGCTTAGTTTGGGGTCACCTGCCAGTGCAGCAGTTCTGAGCCTAGGTTTTAAGAGGCACTGCATGCTTACCATGCAGGTCGGGACAGGAGGGACATGGCGCAGAAGCTGGCCAAGCTCCATTGACCGCAGGTGACCCTCAGAGCTGCAAGCTGAATAAAGGCTTCCCCTGTATGCCGCTGACCTCTGGGGTGGTCTGGGTTGGAGCAAAAGCAAATGATAAAGTTTCCTTCGCACAAGGGAAGAGATTCTTACACGCAAGTAGATCAATTGGAAGGAATTATCTAAAAATAAGAGTCAGGTATATTTTCTGGCTGGGGCCGCCCTCTTACAGTAACCTGGGTGGCTGCTGTGTTACCAAGGCCTCTTTCTCTGCTCGGCCACAAAGGCTGCTGGTTAAATCTGTTTCACACCCAGATGGCCTGGAAGAACATCCCCTCCCCTTCTGAAGTCTAGCCTCATTTGTCCTCATCCTCTTATGACCTCATATCTGTTAGAGACTCCTCCTAGATTAAAAAAAATAATAACAATTACATATAGCACACGTGAGTGCAGATGCCCATGGAGGCCAGAAGAGGGCGTTGAATCCATGGAGCTGGAGCTATAGGTCCCTGTGTGCTGCATGACAGAATGCAGGGAATCAAACTCTGGTCTGCAGCAAGAGCAGTGGGTACCCCTAACCAACTAAGCCGTCTCTCCTGTCCCCAGGGATTTGTTCTGAACAACAGTTTCCAAACATCTGTAAGATTTTTTTCCCACTCATGATAGAAAGACGGGCTTCCAAATTAAAAGTTACAAGATCCAAAAGGAGGAGCATGGGAGAATCTTTGTGAATGGGCAGCCAGCAATTCAGACATCCTCCCCTCCCACACCTTCCAGCCACCAGACAGGACTGAGAGCCCAGGCAGCATCCCCTTGGCCCGGAAGGGTGATATGTCTTTGACAAAGCTTTCATAATGTGAACACAGGTCCGCGCAGCTTGAATGTGAGCTGCTTGGGATAAATGCCTCCATTATTCACCTTCCTGCTCATGAAAGGCAGTCATGCCTATGTTTTCAATAAGCACTGTTGGCATGCAACACGCGGCCCCCTCTTTCCTGACGCTTGTGGAAGCGGCCTCTCCCTGGCCAGGCTCCCTGCTGCCAATGTGTGATTACAGGATTAGAAAGGTGATGGAAATAGTAATCACGCCTGTTTTCAGACAGAGCTCTCCCTCGAGGGACCTTGAACCGCTGTGTTCTTATTCATACCTGCAAGGAAAGAAAATCTAGGGGGCACGACCATAGATGGGCAAATAAGGCTGCAGAAAGGGCAACAGAGCCAGCTGCTGCTGGCCCTCCAAAAGATGTATGTCAAGGCAGAGTTTAGGGCCTACAGACAATCCAAGCTCCAGGCTATGCAAACTGGGCCTGGGGTTGAGACATTACCCATTGTGATGGGGGAGCAGCTTTGGGGCAAAGTCAGCAGCAGTGTGCATCAGAGCAGGCAAATGAACTGGCGAACAAACCACAGGAGGTGGACAGCCATCCTGTCTTGCAGTTGACATTCAAAGAGGTCCAACAGAAGCTCTCTAGATGTTGAGCGGAACAGAGAAAGGGGGACCTAGAAACAAACAGAGCACAATGGCTCAGGAAGGAGAGGTTTTGGCTAGGCAGGAATCCTCAGAAAGTAAGGACTCTGAAAAACAAGGTAGGTCCAGGCTCAGACAAGCCAAGAGGTAAGGAGGGTAATCGAGGGAGTCCAGCATGCTCACCGAACCAGGAAAATGTCCTACTAGAGCTTCATCAAAGGCCAGAGCAGGTCCTGCAGTCAGATCACTTGAGTCACCAAAACTAGACTAGACTGATTCTATGGAAACTAGTCTCATTCTATGGAAAGAAAGGCTTGCTTCCAGCATCAAGAGAAAGGCCTATTACTCTGCTGGGGAATGGTGAGGGAGGAGAAGTAGCAGCACAAAGGCCATCTAAGTGTAGGCTTCTGGGGGTCATGGGGACTTCACATTAGTCCCAGCTAGAACGATGCCTTCTATGCAGAACATCAGATATCAGGGCTGTAGTCTTGGATCCAGTCCACCCTGTTTCACCATGGAGCTTAAGCTAGAAGCCTACATTGGTTGCGCCTCAGTTGTGCCTCAGTTCCTTCATCCCCAGAAGAGACTAGAAACCACCTAACTACTTCCTTCCCTTCATTGCTATGGGGACAACATGAAATAACACACTCGGTCACTTCAGAAAAAGAGAACTACAACGCTTAGCCACTATTACTCGTGTGCTACAGCAGCATGTCTCTACAGGAGTTTCCCAAGGCTGGCTAGCTTAAGGGTCATCTAGCCCTTGTTCCTGAGGCCCTTATACTACCCTCCTAGTAAGGACCTCTGTGATATCAGAAAGAGACATACAGACAGAGCAGTATGTTTTTGTTGTTGTTGTTTTACTCTTTGCTTTTTTAAGGGTCCACTACCCAGCTCCCAAATTAGTACATAGAGACTTATTCTTACTTATGAATGCCCAGCCTTAGCTTGTCTTGTTTCTAGCCAGCTGTTCTTAAATTATCCTGTCTGCCTTTTGCCTCTGGGCTTTTAACTTTCTCTAGTCTATATATCTTCTTTTACTTCTTACTCTGTTGCTGGCTGTATGGCTGGGTGGCTGGGCCCCTGGTGTCCTCCTCTCCTTCTCCTTTTTTTACTCCTCCCTCTTTTCTTCTGTTTATTGTCTCTGCCAGGCAGCCCCACCTATCCTTTCTCCTGCCTTGCTATTGGCTGTTCAGCTCTTTATTAGACCAATCAGGTGTTATAGACAGTCAAAGTAACACAGCTTCACAGAGTTAAACAAAAGCAACACAAAAGAATGCAGCAAATCTTTGCGTCATTAAACAAAAGTGCCACAGCATAAACACACATAACACATCTTAAAATAATATTGCACATCACAGAGCCATGCCCGTGGAACTGGTGAGGAGCTGTAGTCATCTGGTCACTATTCTTATGTTAGCTGTGGACAACAATGTACATGTGATGTTATCCGCCTGTCGTCATGCTGCTAGTTAATCACAGATCCAGAAAACTGTGTCAGGTGCACGGGAACTCAGTACACCATTACGGTGCTTACCACCTCCCACCACCAACACCATTGTCCAGTTCCGATGCACTACCACTGAGTAATTCAATTTCCTATTTATGAAGAACCTTTTGGAATGGGAAATAGTGAGAGGGAAGTCATGGGTAATATTTAAAAGGACATTTTTTAGATGATCTAAGGACACTTAAATCCCTCTTCCTTTGGGAGCCTCTCCTAAGTACCTATCCCAGACTGCCATTGTACCTCATCTCTCATCCAAATTCCACCATGTTAAGAGTAAATTGCTTCCTTTCTTGCCTCTCTCATCTTCCAATATACAGGTTTGCTTTCATGTAAGGGAATATGTTTATTTTTTAAAATTCAGTTCACATTGCAAAACATTGTATGTGAAGCCATACATTTTCTTATAATCTAGAAGTCTAGCCCAGATTGCTTTGAGCCCATTGCTTAGAAATTGTTAAACAAACAAACAAACAAAACCATTGATTCTAGCTAGGCATGGTGGTGTACCTTTAATACCAGTACTTGGGAAGCAGGAGCAGAAGCAGGTGGATCTCTGTGAGTTTGAAGCCATCCTGATATAGATATTGAGTTTTATTTAGGTCAGTCAGAAATACATAGTAAGACACCGTCTAAAACAAAACAACAAAATCACTAATTCTTATACCGGTTGTGTTTTGGATTTTGTTTTGCTTTGTTAGATATAGGAACTCACTTTGTAGCCCAGGTTGTTCTTGAACTCATGGCAATCCTGCTGGGTCAGGAGTCTCTGAAGTGCTGGGATTATAGCTGTGAACCACTATGCTGTAGATGGAAACTGCACTTTCGTTTCCAGTCATCCAGATCTGAATAATCACACAAAACTATATTAATTATAACACTGGCTAATGGCTCAGGCATATTTCTACCTAGCTCTTACATATTCAAATAACCTATTTCCATTAATCTGTGTATTGTCATGAGGCTGTAGCTTACCAGTAAGGTTCCAATGTCTTTGTCTTTGGGCAGCTACATGGCTTTTCTCTGACTCTACCTTCTTTCTTCCTATTTCACTGCTTGGATTTTCCACTTTGCTATATTCTGCCCTGCCATAGGCGAAAGCAGTTTCTTTATTAACCAATGGTAATAAAACATATTCACAGCATCCAGAGGGGATCCCACGTCACTATGCTCAGCTCCAGGTGTTTTATTTAGGGTCTACACAACTGGTCAAGTTGCTTGCCCTCTTGCAGTTTCAGATTTACCAATTCTAAAAAGTGGGAGGGGCTACCTGTGAGACACTGGTTTTCAATAGTTAATAAAATTCCCTGTGGAAAAACCATTGACCAAACAATTCCTCTTGTAGAGAGTCATTTTGTGATGCACTCACAAATAACCTGTAGCTATTCATAATGGCTTGATTTGTGAAAGCTAATGATTGGAAACATTGTAAGTAAGCTTGTTAAATAAACTGCTTTTTATAATGCAATCTAAGGCATCCACCAAAGCAATAGTGTAAGTACATGTATTCTGAAACAGCGCAAACACCAAAATATATTAAGTGGGAAAAAAGTACAAGGTGTGTAATACTGGATAAAGCAAGCTTTCTCTCCATGTCAGCAATGGAGAATGTATGTGTGTGTTTACATAAGATAACTCCAGTTCACTCTGGGAGTTGGTGACATTTGATTGAGCCATGTGCAAATAAAGGATATATTTTCAAAGACTGCCAAAGCAAAGGAGGGAGAATTGAAACACCGCCCACCCACTTGTGTTCTGTAAGAAGCATCTGGGATTATCCCTGTGGTCAATAGCATGGGCGGTACCAGTGGGGGCTACTGCAGCTCTCAGGTCTTCATTTGCTTCTTCTTCTGAGCTGGAACGGAGTAACTTGGCTATCTATTGAGATTTGGTCTTGATCATCCATAGCAAATTCATATCCTGGCTGTCCAGCAATGTTTGAATAAAGTATTTCCACTCTCCATTACCAGAGCTCTCTAATGAGGTGTGGAAGAGAGCAACGCTCTGCCCATGAGAGCCTGGCACTTGAGTCTAGAAGGATCCTCATTGTGCCTGGGCTCAGTTCCGCCTCCTGCAGTGTTCAGTCTCACTGTCTACTAGTGGACAGCCCACTTGACTTTAGAGCCTCAGCCTTTCCAAAGATTGTGATGACTAGGGCCCCAGGTAGAACCCAGGAAGTACTGCTTCTAAAGCAGGAAATACGGTCTCCAGGGCTGGCAGTTTCCTCTGTATCCTTTACTGCTTTGCTGGTTCTTTCTAACATTTTATTGCTTTTGTTACAGTTAAGGAGGAGATTCAGCCCCAGGGAAAAGAACAACGAGCTACTGACCAGGACATCAGAGCTAGCTATGTTACTAGGAACTGACTACCAGATTAAACAGAAAGCAAAGTGGGAAAAACTGTTGATTGGAAATCACCACCCCATAGATGCTGAAATCATACTATTAGTTATATAAGTTTTAAGCATGGTTATCAACATGTAGGTCATCTCTTTAAATTGAAAAACCTTTGGAATAAGAAGCCTAAAAGACCATTTATTCATCTATTCAAGATTATTGAATGTTTATTCAAGCCAAACACTTTACCTAGTATCTAAGCATACAAGCAAATAAGATTACCACTGATTTTAATAGGAAATAGTAAGCATAGTAATATATTTAATAGCAAATACAGCAACAGCAGTGGCTAGCACTAGATGTTTATTTATGTGGTAGGAAGATTTCTAAGCGTTTTGTGTGCCACTTCATTGAATTAGTTTAATAACTATGTGCCGGATGTCACCTCTATTTATTGGAATGAGGCAACAGGCACAGTGATGGTAGGAAATTCACCCAAGGTCTCATAGCAGGCAAGCAGGTTAGCTGAAATATAAACTTCACATCCAACAGACATTTTTCTAAGAAGTAGCAGTAGCCAGGGGTTGTAATACTAGATGCTGGCTCTCTGTGGGTATAGAGAGAAGATAAATGGTTTGGTGGTCCTTCAGGATAATTCTTCTCTAGGTTACATTGGGAAGAGCTCATATCTGCATAAGAATTTGAAGAAACAAAAGATATCGATCAATTGAAGGGGAAATTGCTGGGGGATCAATAAGGGTGGCTGGGGTATCCATGAAACAGAAAGGTCAAGCCAGGACAAGGACCTGGTGGTCGGTGCTATGAAGAAAGAAAATTTTATCCAAAAATAACATGCTGGGTCTCAGACATTCCAGCTACCTGGGGAAACTAAAGAACTGAATCTGTCATTCGCAGCAGTGGAACAAATTAACAAGGAAGGACAGAGTGACAGAAAGAATCCAACTACATGTGTTGTCAGCCAAGGAGAGCCTTCAAATACTGAATCACACTTCTACGTCAAGCGCAGCCAAGCTGGGTGGAAGTGACCTGAGAACATTTGGCACAGAGCTGGGCTGAGTGTCCCTAAACTCAGCCTAAGTAGCTTGGAGATGGGTTCACTTGTAGACAGCCCGACACATGAATTCAGGCTGGTCAGGGGGCACTTCGCAAAGTCAGTGGCCCTTGTTTGAGGAGTATGAAAGGAGGAAGACGGGACGGGCTTTAGTCTGCTCTAGAAGAAAATGAAGCCTGTTTTTTTCCTTCCTGATTAGCATTTTTATTGCATCCTTCCTATTTGTTCTGCCTGCTCGTAATTAAATACTGCCCATGGTGTCTCGTCTATTTTGGTAATGTGCTCTTGGACACCGATGGATTGGATTTAGATTTGCTTTATGGGCTCCCTCCACTGGTACAGAATGAGGCATAAGCTTAGGGTCTCCATGGCAAGGTGGGCTGGATAGGGAAGGGAGACTAGCACTAGGATCAGGAGCCTCCTTACCCTGCTGCTGGGGTCCGAACTGGTAGCTTGGATGAAAAATAGGAAAAGTGTGTGTTCTTCCTGTCTCCAGAGCAACTTCTATTCGTGATGGTATGAAGGCACAAGGTAGCTCCCTCTGTGCTGAGGGTAAGGTTGAGGCCCAGAGGCTAACAGTGACCCTCAAAGGTTGAAAGACAGAGAAGAGGAAAAGTGACGAGATTCTTCTGGATGAAGACACCAGACATTGGCCAAACAAAGTCTGATGCTTGTTCCAGCCGCCATTCTTTTTGCCCACGTAAACTAAAGTCACTTCTATGTAGTCAAGGCCACCTGCCTTGGGCCATCATATTCCTTTGCCCTTCCATTCCCGTGCCAAGCCTCCAGCATCTTCTCTCTTCCTCTTCCTCCTGTTCTTGGTAGCACCCATTCTATTTCCAGGGAGTCGGCTCACATACTCCACCTCTATCCTTACCCAAAGCCCATCTTCCTCCTCTCATCAGGTCAAACTTGAGTCACAATAAGAAGGGATGCATTAGATAGCTGGACCTTATTGAGTATAGGTTTGGCCATCTAGATCAGCAGCTCACAAAGTATGGTTCCTACAAGCTCAGCAGCAACTTGGCATTTGCTAGACATGCAAATTCCTGGGCTCTACGTAGTGGGGACAGGGTCCTGCCATTCGGTCTTAACCAGGCACCAGGGTTTCTAGGCACTCTCACTTCTGAGAGCCGCCTCTTCTTACCGTTTTCCCACAACCTTCCCTCTGTGGCATCTTTACTGAAATCACATCCCCTGTGGACCAGTCTTCTCCCACTGACCCCAGACTCCAGGCTGCTCCGCCGTCTGCTGGAAAGACCACTGTCTGAAGAGCTGTCTTTGTCTACTCTGGCATCTGTGACCCTTCTTCCTGGGAGTGTGGCTGTCTCCCACAGTTCCAGCTCTCGCCTCTATTCTGATGATCTCCGTGTGTTTACTCCCTGTCCCCAGTTCTAGAAATTCACTCTGACTGCCTATCAGGTACTTTACTTTGAATATTCTAGACAGCTCATCCACATTTTCCAAACAGAACTCTCTAAGTTCACGTCTGAGGTTCCTAATTTCACTTCGTTTCCCATTCTGCTTTGCACGGTTCCTCCTCCTGTGTGGTCCAGTGACCACAGTTTCTGCTGCTACCCATCCTTAGGTGGGCTTCCTTCCTTGGTGGCTCGGCAGCTCCAGCTTAGGCTGCACATCCCCTACTTCTACCATCTCTGCTCAGCACCGCCAGAATTGTTGTACAAATGCACAGTTCTTTCACAGAAGGGTCTCTGGCCTCTTGCAGTACAGACCCCCAAAGGACTTCCCACCATCTGCTTCCCTGACTGGCTGGCTCCTGTCACTCTCCTTGCTCAGTCTTCTCTATCACCGCCCGGTCATGGTCACACTTCTGAGTACGCGTTTACATCCTTGTCTGCACAAAATGACTTTGGTCTCAGAGAGCCTCCCCACATCACCCGTCTAAGTCAGCAAGTCTTGCCTTATGTACATCCTTCCCTGATGTCTCTCCCCTCTTCCCCTGGTGCTGGGTTTCCAGAGCACATGGCCCTTGCCAGAGTTCTAGCCTGCATCTCTTTGTACCAGTCATTTGCCATCCTCCTCAACTGTGGCTTCTCTGAGTCTTGGCAGAGCTTCAGTGGCTGTGGCTTCTCAGCCCTTAGTGTGACTGCTGACGCATGGCTGGAGCTACATACATGTTTGGTTGCTGGTTTCATTCGGTGACAACACAAGGCTCAGCTCTTGCACAGCTGCAAGGGTGGTGAAAGAATCCGCCCATCGCAAGCCCTCAGGCTCCACGGCTTTGTCTCCCACCCTTGCTGCTAGTCTTTGTGTGTTAGTTTCACCTGCTCTAGTGTTGACAGTAGAAGGAACGACTCAGAGTCACTACTCAAGACCCTGGACTGACAGCCCAGCCTACCGCTTAGATTTGAGACTCTCTGCTCCTTCTTTCGGGTTTTCAGCAGCCGGGGCTACCTGATGAATCTCCCTTATGCAGAGAAAATGGGGAAAGGCAGTTCCCCACAACCCCTAGCCTCCTTACCAGTTCCTGCCTCTGGCTGGTCGTTCTCTTGAATCTCAGAGCAGTAGCCACACGGCAATACAGGATTTGGGAGTACTTCCTGCAGTTCTGGATGCTGAGGTATGAAACCTCCGCAGCCAGCAACAAGCAGCAGTGCCTGAATAGCTCTCAGTGAGTGTTTGGTGACAAACAGAATACCAAAGAATGTAAGATGCTCTCAAAGTGTTTTCCACTGTTGCTGCCCATGCTTTTCTACACAGAAAGGAGTGAAGCACAGCAGAAAGGAACATGGAGAGACATGGAAAGAACATTTCTCCACAATTTTCTGTTCACCTCCAAGAAGGACCTCTAGGTCAGAAAAAAACACAGGGGTCCCCAAAGTGCCAATTCCTCCTGTGTCTTGCTATTAGCCCTAGGCTGTACCCTTCCAAGTTGCAGGCAGACAGAGATAGACAAACTAGCTTAGAGACACCTCTAAGTGAATTCAATTACCATAGCAACCAAGACTACCAGCATGGAGATTCGGCTCTAGACAGCAGCAATCCTGGCATCCCAGAGAAGCAGTCAGTCAAAGGCCACTGCTGGGAGACCAGGGGGTAAGGGAGGGCAGAGGCACCTCCTAATTCACTTAGGCTTGAGGGGTTGTGCAGAGCTCTTATTAGCCAGACGAGAGCATCTGCTTTCCCTACCCTACGTGGACCTAGAACAACGAGCACATGCTGGCCTCTTGTTTCCAGGTGTCCTTCCGAGGGTGGGCAGGAGATCAGCCTTCCTACTGCACTTCTCTGAAGTGTAGAACTTCAGAGTCAGAGCTCCCTGACTGGGAGACGGCTCAGCTGGCAAAGGTGCTTGTTGCCAAGCCTGCCAGCCTGAGTTTGATCTCCAGAACCATTGTGGTGGAAGGAGAGCACCCAGACAGAGAGGAGAGAAGGCAGAGGAGAGGAAGACAGAGACCCAGGCAGAGTGGTGACGGTCAGGGTAGGGTCTGCCAATCTCACACATCCTCAAGCTCTGTGACTTTGACTTTGACCCTTGCTGTTCATCTTACACATCTACTTCCCTACAAGTGGTCTTCTAACCATCACACATGTGCAATAGTGTACACACACACACACACACACACACACACACACACACACACAAACCCCAAATAAATACTTTTAAAGTAATTGAAAAAAATGAACAGGAGCAGGCACTCAGAAATCAGACTCCAGCGTTTTAAGCCCAGCCCTTGTAAGGGGTCTTGCGCAAACTGCTCAGCCCTTCTGCATCTGCTTGGCTCATCTGATTTATGGGCACGACTGCACCTGCTTCACAGAAGTGTTGGCACAACTGAGAAACCGAGAACGCAGAGAAAAGACCTTAGCGCTGTGTGGTCCACGACGAACAGCAGCTAAGAGTTTGTCATTGCACCCGTCATCGCTATTGTTAATGTCCCCACAGGGATGATGAATCCAGGCTCTAGGTCCTCCTGTCCCACAGATGCTTCCCAGAGATGCAAAGTTGGTTCACAGCAGGTAATTCCTTCCTTCCCCAGAAGCCAGCTAGAAACCAGAGGGCTGCAAAGGACTCTCTGGAGGCCTGATCTGAGCGTGTCACCTATGGTCACTCTGAGAAGTTCCTGTGAGGGCAGATCCCAGAAGATTGGAGGCTTCATTCATCTGCTTCTGTCTCCATAAACATGTTAAACAAGTGCTGGACTCTAAGGCCATTGGGTTAGGGTAGTGGTTCTCAACCTGTGGGTCACCTAAGATCACTGGGAAGCACAGATATTTACATTATGATTCATAACAGCAGGAAAATTACAGTTATGAAGTAGCAACCAAAAGGATTTTGTGGATGGGGGGGGGGGGTCACTACAACATGAGAAACTACATTTAAGGGTTGTAGCATCAGGAAGGTTGAGAACTATTGGGCTAGAGGCTTGGTCCCCAGCGAGCCCGTTTAAGGGCGTGATGGGACCTTAAAGGGGCAAGTTCTAGAGGGGGGAGGTCTGGTTTACAGCAGTACACCCTTCAAGGTGGGAGTGGGACCCGCCCCTTCCTTTGTTGACTGACCATGAAATAAGCAGGTTTTTCTCTGGCACAGCGTGCTGCCTCTCCAGAGGTCCAAACACAGCTGGACCAGCCATCTGCAACTGTGAGCCGAAGGAAGCGTTTCCTCATTTTAAGTTAATCGTCCCGAGCCCTTGCTATGTAATGGAGAACTGACTGCCACGAGCCTGTGGTCACTACAGTACGAAGGAGCTGCTCCGTTTGACGAAAGCCAACTCTTCCTCAGTAAAGAGGAAAGCCAATAAAGAGCCGTCTCGGAGAAACAAAGGCCTGCTCATGAGAATGGAAGGTGAAGGTGGGCGCCACCTTTGTGCCCTTGTCTCCCGTGTGCCCCAATTTTATTTCCCATGTGGTGTGCGAACATCAGGAGGGCAAAGGTGATTCTCTTCAATAAAGCAACGGCCGTTGATGGCATCTCGTGTCCTCCTCTGGGACAGGTGCTTTTTCATTCCCTCAACAATTTTTTTTTTAATCGTGGCGATGAACCAGACCTTCTGTCAGCTGCTGAGAACTGCAAGACAAATACAATTTGGGGAGTTCAGCCCGGCAGCCAAGAAGACCTCGGACTCCTAGGTCTCAGAGAAACCTGATGTGGTACCATTTGGTAGGGGAGCGTGTAGTGAAGTTGAATGAGGGCAGAACAATTAATTCCATACTGGGCAATGGGGCCAGGCATCCTATGTCTGGCTCTGGAGAACCGAGATGGGGAGCGCAGGCGAGAACAGCAGGTACAAAGAGAAAGTGTGAACGGCCTGTGGTGCGGAATAAGAAGAGGTGTTTAGGGAGGAAAAGGAATAGGCGTGCGCATTGCCTATGTGTGTGTACACGCGTGCAAGTGCATTTGAGGGGATAAGGGAGAAGATAGAAGACGGGCAAGGGATGAGATCCAAGAGTTAATCTCTCTTCTTATCTCTCAAGCAATCAGCAGTTCTCTAAGCCCTAGATAGTATGGCCGGCATTGCTGGGATTTGTACAGCTTTATTTTAAAAAATTCTGCCTCCTGAAAGCGAGAGAGCTGTTGGGCTTGTTTTGGGTTAAGCCCAGCCCATTTCTGAAGGTTTGCTTCGCTCTTGGGGCTTAACTGTCCCCAGCTGACTGCTTTTTCCAGCCCAGCTTTAATAATCCTGCTGGACAGCACTCAGAGAGACCTCCAACCTCCTTCCTCCCTAAAGGGTCCCTAACTACTCCACCTGCCTACACTCAACCCCCTCCCACCTTGCCAGCCCTCATGCCTGAGACCAGCAGCAGCATCTTCCCAGGCAGCAGAGGCCTGACCTGGGCCCTTCTGTGCTCTTCCATACCCAGCCAATCAGAGTCCTGATTTCTTTTACTGCTAACATATTTCTCGCATGCTTCACTTGTCCGTCCACACTAGTCGAAGCCCTTATCAGCACTCCTCTGCAATGCTGCAAGTCTGCTAATTGGTCCCCCTGCTTCCTATCTAGTCCTCCTCAAATCCACCCTCCACACTACTGGGTCAGAGTGGGCTTGCAAACACAGATCTAATTGTATTATGCATTTGCCCTAAGCCCAGGGTAGTTCCCTGTGACCGGCAGGATGGCATCCAGTTCTTCCATTTGCCACCAGAGATCTTCGTTGACGGACTGACCGTCTTGCTAGTCTTTGCCATATTGTGCCCTGCTTCATTCCTCGGTGTCTGCTCTGCTAGTGTTCACATCATCCCAAGTACTGCCTCCTTTCTGGACTCAGCTCAAGTGTCATCTCTTCCAGGGTAGCTTTCACTCAGGGTGGGCCACAAGCTGCCCTGGAGTCTAGGCTTACCGTAGAGCACACGTACTAGCTCTGTTACTACTACCAACATTCCTGTGTGAGGCTTATTTCTGATTCCTCCTACGAATAAGTGTACTCCATTCGATTGTTTCAAGTATTTGTAAAGCAGGGGCTGGAAGTTGGTACAGTGCATAAGGACATGAGTTTGAATCCACAGCACCCACATAAAAGTTGGGCATAAGGGTGCATATTTGTATCACCAGTGCTGGGGACAGAGGGCAAAGACAGGGCAAAAAAAAATGTATTGGCCAGCCAACCTAGTCAAACTGATGAGCTCAAAGTTGAGTGAGAAACCCTGTCTCAAGGGGGAAACTGATCCAAAAATATACATTAAATCAGCCTCTGGCCTCCACACATGTGCAGATATACACACACACACACACGCATGCACACACACCCAAATATACATACACACACCTAGCTTCTCTTCACCCTCAATCTTCACTGACCTTCCAGTGAGTTTGTTGGTAAACCTGCACATTAGATCGGAGTGCAGACTTACACCCGACTCTCTTTTTGCCATGAGTTTTGTTCCAACAGGGCAGATCCTCCTAGCTCCTTCACTACCATACTCCTAGCAGTTAGGAGACATTCAATAAGGAAATGTTAGATAAATGGATGAATTGTTTTTAACCTTTAGTTATTTTGAGGGGGCACATACCACAGCGAGCATGTGGAGGTCAGGGGACAGTTTTGTGGAGTAAATTCTCTCCTACCAATTGCGTTCCCTGTTTTTGAGCTCAGGTAGCCATACACTTGGCAGCACGTGTCTTTACCCACTGAGCCTTCTTACTGGCCTCAATTATTTATTTATTATTATTTTTTTATTGTGTTTTTTTTTTTGAGACAGGATTTCTCTGTGTGGCTTTGGAGTCTGTCCTGGAACTCACATTGTAGACCAGGCTGGCCTTGAACTCACAGAGATCTGCCTGTCTCACAAGTGCTGGGGTTAAATGCGTACGCCACTACTACTCTGCTGGCCTCAATTATTTAATAAGTGCTTTTCTGAACTAATATGAATGAACAAAGACTCATTAGGTATTCGTTCACATTAAATATGTACTGCATTCCAGGTTTATTAGTTAAGGATCCCTAGATTATATTATATATAAAGGGGATTTATAAAGATGGCTTATAGGCCAGGTCCAGCTAGTCTAACAATGGCTGTCTACCAACAGAAGGTCCAAGAATCCAGCAGTTGTTCATCCCATGAGGCCGGAAGTCTCAGCTGGTCCTGAGTACATGATGAAATCCCAAAGCAGGCTCCAATGAAGGAAAGGATTTTCCACTGAGATCAAGAGAAAGCAGGCAGAGAGCCAACTTCCTTCCCCCATGTCCTTAAACAGGCTTCCAGCAGAAAGTGTGACCCAGATTAAAGGGGGATCTTGCCAACTCAAAAAATCTGGATTAAAAGTGGGTCTTCTCACATGGAACGATTTCATTAAGAACAATCCCTCACAGGTGTACCCAGCCACTTGGGTTTTAGTTCATTTCAAATGTGGTCAGGTTGGTAACCAAGAATAGCCATGACAACAGGCCTCCTGACAGAGCACCCGTGGCACCTGCAGGGTGACATGGGAAGGGAAAGAAAGCTTCCAGGATAATTGCACCCAGTGGGAATTCCCATGCTCCCTTCCTCATCATCATCCCACTCGGCTGCCATTCACCAATGAGGATGCCAGATATTTCATTTTTTGCCCACTTCTGGAACAGACATCTGGAACACATGGGAACCAGTGAACAGTGAACCCATGTTTGCAAAGTGGACTTGAGCATTGCTTGAGAAGCCAGGAGCTTCGGGGACAGCAGCCTGCCTGGGAGGGAAGGGAAGAGGCTCCAGGGATCCTCCAGGGATCTTCACCCTCGTAATACAGGGCAGCAATGTTCTGTCTAGCCACTTTGAGCTTGCGGCTGCTTGCTGTTGTTTTCCTTACACCAAGGCAGGCTGTCTCCTTTCTTTATGACTCCGAGTTTGATTTAGCACACACACTTAAAAAGTGGAAGAACAACTTCTTAAATTTGCAGTAAATGTATTGTTCAATAGATTTGATTTATTAGTTGGGAGCCATAGAAGAGCAGCCGTTGGCGATTTATTGTGGTGTCTCAGGAACCAGAGTAGCTGTCTGGATCTGCTTAGGTTCCCATGAAAAACACCCATGAAAGAAAAGACTCTCAGATCATTGGCACCAGTGGGATTGTAACTGCCTTACTTTATTCTGTATGCCATGTGTTGGCAATGGAAGGAGATAGGAAGATTGAAGCCCATGGTAAAATGATTCTTGTTTCTACATGGTTGGTTGGTTGCCTGGTTGGGGACAAGAAACAGAGTGGTTTCCAGTCATCCCAACTTGTAAGAGATATTCCACTTGTCTCTGTAGTGACTCTGCAGAGAAATTAAGTAGATGGAGTATGTGATGTGGTGTGTGTGTGTGTGTGTGTGTGGTGATGGGAGGGTGAATCAAGGCTTATACTTTAGGAGGATTCAAAAGGACCTTCTACAAGACAGTTTTCTTTCCATTCCTGCCCTGAGTACACTGTTCTTCTCTCTGGATGATTGGAAAGTATGGAGAAGTTCTTTGCAGGGAGGAGTGGGGAAGTCTGCAAATGACCTCCATTTAAGCGTTAGATAAGGGGGGGGGAAAGAAGGGCAAAATTGCTCCAGAGGGAAGAGCCTGCACAAACCCCCAACAGCTGAAGTAAGAAAAAAAGTGATGTTTAGCACCTGTATGGGGCAAAGGCGGATGTCTTAGTTCGGCTTTCTATTGTTGAGAAGAAATACCATGACCATGGCAATTCTTATAAGGAAAACATTTAATTCATGCTGGCTTAGTTTCAAAGGTTTAGTCCATTATCTTCATGGCAACATGCAGACAGACATGGTACTGGAGAAGGAGCTGAGAGTCCTATATCTTGATCTGCACACAGCAGGAAGTGAACTGAGTGCCACACTGTGGATAGCTTGAGCATAGGAGACCTCAAAGCCCACCTCCACAGTGACACACTTCCTCCAAAATACCACACTTCCCAATAGTGTCACTCCTTATGGGGACCATTTTCTTTCAAACCACCACAGTGGGAACGAGGTACTTGCCCTGCTCCCAGAAGACACCATCCATGCCATGTGGGCTGTCTAGGACTCACTCTGCTTGAGGGAGTTGTATCTAAAGTTTGTTACTGGTTAATTCAGAAAACACAAGCCTAGAGCCAGAAGAGTCACTGGGAAAGGTGAGAACAAAGGCCCAAGAGGCAGAGGAAAGGGCTTTACACATGAGATGACCTCACTAAGGGCTTTGGAGAGCAGAGACCATGGCTTCTCCCAGCGTTTCTGTGGGTTCTTGGGAAGGGAAGAGGCTGGATGCAGGTCTTCATAAAACAGCACTGCCTAGGTTAACATTCTATGGTGGTGGAAAAGTTTCTATCTGCTCTATCCAGTGCAGTAACCATGAACTCCACTTGGTGATTTAATACTTGAAGCATGACTTTAACAGTTAAAAAACAAAGCATTTAATTTAAAAATTAATTCAAATAGAAACACAAATCTAAGATGTGAGATTCTTGAACGAGGTTCCACCAGATGCTGAGGATGTAGCAGAGTCTTAGAAGAGATTCATATTTGTTGTGCCTGAAAGCAGTGACGTGCAGGGAAGTCTAGGCAGAGGCATAGTCAGACTTAGGGCTTATAGCTTCTGTGGAGTACTGTACTGATAAGGGTAGACATGTTATTCCAATGTGCAGCACCCACATTCCAACAGTTCCCATGACAGTTTATGTTGTTGCTCATTTCACAGGCCACAGAAGTCTAGGAAGGGTCTCTCTATGTTCCACACAGTCACCTAGGAATCCAAGCTCCTTTCCTCTTGTGGCTGGGCCTTCATTACATCCTCTGAAACCCCGTTTAGCCACTGGATCAAGATAAAGACAGAGTGTACACAGGGTCACTCTGGGAGTTTTGTGGACACTGGCCTGTGTTACCTTGACTAAAACTTGGTCACATGGCCAAAACTGACTTCAAAGGACCCTGGAAATGAAACAATCCATCAGTGTCTATTAAAAATAAACAGTTTAATTGGCAGCTGCTACAGGTATTCTGTGTGGCTTCTTGTCTCAGTTTTCTGTGAAATAGAAGTAAAGTTAGATTTGAAAAAAGCTAAGGGAAGTAACACATCTGAAATATAAAGAGCTGTTTTGGTTGATTTTTGTTTCTGTTTTGTCTCTTTGCTTTGTTTTGTCAACTTGACACTAGTTAGAGTTATCTGAGAAGGGGGAATCTCAACTGAGAAAATGCCTCCATAAGATTGGCTTCTATGGAAGCCTGTAGGACCTTGTCTTAATCAGTGACTGATGTAGGAGGGCCCAGTCTATTATGAATAATGCTATTCCTGGGCTGGTGGTCCTAGGGTCTACGAGAAAGCAGGCAGAGCAAGTTATGGTGAGCAAGTCAGTACGCAGCACCCCTCCATGGCCTCTGCTTCAGTTCCTGCCTCCAGGTTCCTGTCTTGAGTTCCATGCTAACTTTGCTCTGCAATGGTGGGACCTGAGAGCTGTAAGCTGGAACAAACCCTTTCCTCTCTGAGATGTTTTTGGTCCTGGTGTGCTTCACAGTAATAGGCATCCTAACCAAGACGGGAGCCCGGCTGTGCTCTGAACTGACTCCAGCCTCTTAGCTTGGGCCTCATCACAGCACACCTACTGATGCCAAGATGCTTACACATGGAGATATCATTGGCAAGCATAAGTGTGTGTCCCTTTCACCCAAAGGACAGAAGAGAACTTTGGACATAATGCAGGAAATTTCAGAGCTTTCCCAAGACCACATCTGGTACACAAAGATACAAGTATCAGGTGTTCTCAGTTTCATGGAAAAGAGGCAAGAAGGATGTCTCCTCTGAAAAGGTGGCTTTTGTTGACCATGATAATGGTGGGGTTGCTGAACTATTTACTGATGATATCATATAACACCTGGAATGTGCCTTGAAATTGTGGAATAGAGGCCTTGGGACACAGATGAGCATGCTGGGTCATGAGTTGCTAATGTTCAATGCTAAAATGAGGGGTCATGAAGTGGATCATACAATTTTATCATATATAAAGATTCAAAATGTTTTGAAAAGTTTTGAGAACCCATCTTAACAACGGTTTTGCAGAGAACTAAAAGCCTAAGACCTTGGGGTATAGAGATGGGAGCTGGCCTGTCTCTGTTTACCTGTCCACACACAAGAGCAATGAATGAGTTTGTAGCCAAGTCTCTAACAAACTCATGGAGGCAGCCAACTCAGGCTTTAAGCTCTGGAGAGCAAACATTTAGTTGTAAGTATCACAGATGTGTAGACGGGAAGGGGTTGGATTCTTATGAAATGTGTCTGTTTGTTTGCCAAAGGAAGTAGGTGGATAAAATTGGTGAACAAATCCCTTTAGAGAAACAGCCCACCTCATGGTATATAATCACATCATTTGGTTCAGTGGACAGAAATCTGTGGAGTTAAGAAACAGCTCCTGGGCTCCTCAAGTTTTCTTTCATTACTTTGGTGAATGCTAGAAATTTCATTGACTCTTCTTGATTGCCTTGGCTCATGCTCTGTCCCATTTACACGTGAAAACTGTTTCATTGGACACGGCAGTCACTTGTATGTTAGTCTAAATGATTTATCAGTTCTTACTGGCGAGGAGGGGGTGGGTAGAAATGGAGCCCTTGAAGAGCTGGATAGATGACTCAGTTGGTAAGAGCATTCATTGCACAATCATAATCGTGCACAACCTGAGTTCAGACCGCAGAATGCACGGAGAAAGTGGGGTGTGTCTGTGCCAGTCAGTAACCCTAGTATGGCAGAGATGGAGACAGGAGGATCGCTGGTACTTGCTGGTCGCCAGCTCCAGGTTCAATAAGACCCTGTCTCAGAGGAATAGGCAGATAGTGATAGAGCAGAACATCCCACATCCTTCTCTGGCCAAACACACATGCATGCATAGGTGCACACATCCACACATGTGCACAGATATACATACATACATACACACACACACACACACACACACACACAAAGGGAAAATAAAAGGAAAGATAGCCAATGAGATAGCTCAACAGGTAAAGGTACTTGTCACCAAGTCTGGTGACCTGAGTTCAGTCCTGCAGTCCCGCATAGTGGAAGGAGAGAACCAATTCCCTCAAGCTGTCCTCTAACCTTGAGTATGTTCACACACACATTACAAATTGTAAATAAATAATTATAAAAATTTTTTAAAAAAGAAAACAGCCCTTAAAGAGTACGGTTGCAGAAACAGGGTACCAGAGAATAGAAAGAGGTGGCAATGGGAGAAATGTCTAGGGGGTAGACTCTGATTTCACACATCCTGAGGTGCAGGTGCACACTCATCAAAGAGCTTGGTGACCTGCCTGAGTTCATACACACTGTCTGGGGAGCTCTACCGAATATTTTAAGGAGCTGGTTTCAGACTCGTCTAGACTCAGCTACAATGCCCTAACAGCTAACATTTTTATTTGTAATTGAATGTGAGGCATGTTTTCATAATTTGACACCATCCTTATGGGCCCTGTGGAATAATGCCGTCATCAGAACCCTTTCGGGCAAGGGGGGTAATCCTTAGAGAAGTGAAATGGCTTGCCTAAAGTCACCCAGCCGGTAAATGACAGAGTCAAACTTTGAAACCAGGTCCGTCCAGGGAGACTGCTCTCCCCACTAAGCTTCCACTGTCCGGGACTTGTTGCTATGGTTCTCGCATAAGGCTATACTGCAAATCCAGCAGCCTTTGGTCTTGGCGTCTTTAAGCCATGCTTGTCTTTATGGCCGCAGCTGCAAATAATCAGGGACATTGCAATTGGCTGTGTCCTGGCTGTTCCCAAGGAGGTGATGTTCTGAGGATGTGATTCACTTCTTGCCAGGGAGGAGAGAAAGGAGCCCCCACACACCAATCTGGCTGAACACTGGCCTAGCCTGCACAGGCAGAACCAGTTGACTCTCATGCTGGAGCCTTTCCCTGGAAGGGGGTACCATGGGGCTCTTTTTATCTAGGATTGGCCCAAAATTATTACCCTTGTTCTTTTTCTCTGCCCACTCCCATTATGTCCTCGTGTTCTTGATTGAGATCTATCAGAAAGGGACCAGGAGACTGACCAGATGGCAAACTTGTGCCATCTTCCATCACTATAATCAAGGGAACCACAGGACTCACTGTTAGAACAAACCATAATCCAGATGCACTGAGTAGCTCCCTAGAGCCACACACTGTGTCAGGAATCAGTTGGCTGACACATAGTCCCTGCCTTCCAGCACACAAAGGCTAGAACGAGACACCTCTGTGCAGACAGCTAAGCCCACACAGGTAGAAAGAACCATGGTTGGGGTACACAGGAAGGACTGTAGAACACCCTAAGGGGGAATAGTTAGTTTATCTGGGATACAGGAAAGATTTTTTTACCAAAACTTAGCACATGAACCTTGTGCTGGGTATTTAAGGTTTGAGTCTGCTAAGAAGAGAGTGTTCGGTAGCTACTCCCTCGGCATTGAGACCAAGATTCTCTCCTGGAAGGAAAAGAGGGACTCCTAGGAATAAGCAAGTTAATGAGCTTAAAGATGCGGAAAACACAGAGACTTGCAGAGTTGCAATCATATATACCCCGAATCCTACCACACCCTATCAACCCCAAGGTTGCAAAAGCAGTAAATGCTTCCTCAGAGAGGAAGTTGTCTGGGAGAGCTGGCTTCAAGTTGGGCAAAGACCTCTAAGGATGCAGTGTTCCCAAGTCTCCTCCCCGCAAGCTGGGTTAGCCTTCCTGGCAATCAGCTCCTTTGCATTACCCATGCTCCTGTACATAATGGCAATAAACTCACCGCTTTGCCAACTGCCCTTGAGTGGAATCAATCGTTGGTCAGTCACCAGTCCCCTGGCTGGGGTGAATGAACATTTGGTCACTTCTCCCCTCAATGTGGGAACAGACAGAAAGCAGTGGTGGGCATTTCTGGAGGATGCGGCAGCATGTACAAAGGCTTGAAGGTGTGACGGGACAAGATGCCATCAGAAAGACGGCGTAAGAACAGTGTAAGTGGGGGTCAGGGAGGACTGGACGTGGGAGAGGGGGCACTGGTGGTGACAGTCCCACAGGAGAGGGTAGTGAGATGTAGCAAAGAGGCAGGGTGGTCAAGGATGGAACCAGGGTGAGCTTGGAAAGGATCCTCGGCATGAGAATGAACTTAAACCACAAGTCTGTATAAATGCTCCCTGCAGAAGGACAGACAGAGAACCAAGGAAGAGTAAGAAATCATCCTGGAGACATGCAGGAGGAGGCACCTGGAGCAGAGAACAGCTCGGTTGGTAAGGTGCTTGCCACACAAGCACGAGGACCTGAGTTTACTATCTGATGCCCCCATAAAAAGCCAGGTGCAGTAGTGTGTGCTTACCATCCTCTCTGGGGAGGTGAAGATAGGAGGATCCCTGGGGCTTGTTGGCCAAACATCCTAGCCTAATTGGTGAGCCCCAAGTTCTAATTATGAGCCCTGTCTCAAAGAATGAGGTGAATGCTATAGAAGCCCCTCCCGCCCATCATCTTCCTTCATGCATCTATCAGTGGTGATGTCTACCATGAGGGCATAGAAGACACAGCCAGTAGCCAGTATGGGGCCGTTCCCCAGATCAAAGTTGACATGCAGAGCTAGATGCGGTGGTCTGAGTGAAAATACTCACCAATAGACACATATGTTTGCATACTTGGTCCCCAGTTGGTGAAACTATTTGGGAAGAATTAGGAAATGTGGTCTTGTTGCAGGTGTGTCCTGGGGAGGGGTAGGTTTGGAGATTTCAAAAGTCCGCACAATTCCCAGCTCTCCCCCTGCCCCCAACGCCACCACCCTGCTTTGTGCTTGTGGATCAAACGTAAACCCTCAGTTTCTGCTTTAGCACCATGCTTACCTGTCTGCTGCCATGCTCCCCACCATGGTAGCCATGGACCATAACCCCCTGAAACCATGAGCCCCAAAGTAAATGCTTTCTTCGCTAAGTTGCCTTGATCATGGTGTTTTATAACAGCATTAGAAAGGTAACTAAGACACAGCATATACTCCAAGATTTGCAAGGTAGTACTGGATGCCTTAGAGAGCCTATGTTGCTTACAGCCCCTCTTCCTGCTTATGGTCTACTGTGTCCCTCCTCGTAAGCTCATATTCTTTTGAACTGAGAGAAACGGACTCCAAGAGTTAATTCATCAGTTCCTCTGCCCAGTGGTGATATGGGCGTGGGGGTGAGAGGCAGGGATAGGACCAAAGAAAGTGACACCAAGAACTAGGGGCTACCCGTTGAGCACTCCCTTTGCAGTTTCATTCCATGGAACCCAGCTGTACATATGGGTAAGGCAGGGAGGTGGGGGCATGTGGACAAACGGGTCTTGGAACTCCTTCTTCCTGCATAAAACTGGTCCCTAGGACACTGGCCTGGCAATCCTCTTTCTTTTCCCTGTCCGTCCAACCCTGCCTCTGTTCTTTTATGGTCTTCTGGAGATTAGGGACTCAGCTATGCCAGTGAGGTAAATTTGACACAGTCGGCTGTGGCCTGGCATTTGTATTGTCATGTGCACACTGACTTAATGTATATGCACGCACACCCGCACACGCACACAATCTGGCAGCTCTAACTCCTTCCCTAGACAGATTTCTCTGTACTTCCTATCTTGAACAACCACCAACTGCCCAAATTTCATGCATTGTTCTAAGTATGTTCGCTATGATATTTACTGAAGTGCCACAGTTCTATCATTAGACATTGTAGAATTGAGAAAAAAAAAAAACAAGGCACAGAGAGGTCAAGCATGCTCCCTAGGGTCCCACAGCTAGGTAACAACAGAGGCAGGTTCAAACCTAATCACCATGACCTCAAAGTCTATTTTTTTTTCCTTCAAGGCTCACCGCACTCTGACAGGTATAAAGCTTGCAACCCTCAGAAGAGTCCCAACTCCAAAATGCTTGCCCAGCATGGGACAAACATCCAAAGTAGGACAGGCACAAGGAGTGGGGGGTGAGAGTGACCCTTCAGGAAGCTCAAGCAAGCTTCAAAGAGCAAGTTTGAGTACAAAGAGCTGCAGAGACAATAACAGCCTGGCATGTCAGCAAAGACAAAGCTGACTTTGAGCAATGCTGCTCCTTCCTCTAACAGACCCCAGGATGACAAGCTCTGCAAACAGTGGCCAGAGCCTCGGGACTAGTGAAGAATCCTCCTGTGTGCACAGCTTGGAAAGGACACAGACACACATACGTGCACATGTGTGCACGCACACGTACACACTCAGAACACTCAGAGTCTTCTATAGGAACACTATCCTTAAATAGAAAAGATAACCTGAAATACACCCTGAGCTTGCAGGGCATTCACACACACACACACACACACACGCACAGACACGCATGCACACACACACATGCACACGCGCACACACACGCATGCACACACACACATGCACAATCACACACATGCACACGCGCACACACACGCACATGCACACACACACGCACATGCACACGCACATACACACACATGCACAGATACGCATGCACACACACATGCACACGCACACACACATACACGCGCGCGCACACATGCACACGCGCACACACATGCACACGCGCACACACACGCACATGCACACGCACTGGGGCCAGAGTGACTGAACCAACACTTCAGCAGAGCCAGTGGTGAGAGGAGAAAACCTAGTGCCCTGGCAGCTCCTGACTTTCAGTTCCTATTTAAAATGTCTGAATTGGGAGCATCGACAAGCTCCCAAATTAGCTTTTTAAATAGAAGCCGAGAGTTAAAGGAAAAGCGGCCGTGTCATGGGGGAAAAGCAAATGAAAAATCCCGGCCAGGCTGGGCCAGAGGCAGAGGGGGGAAGGAACCAACAGACATGGCTGAGGAGATTCCAGTAAGAGATGGAGGGCTGGTACCCAAAGTCTCCTGGACAATGTCTCTTCTGTCAGTGTCTCGGGTCCAGCACCTCCTTTCTCCTCTACTTGTTCCATTTTCCTCAGCATCTGTAAACAAAACCCACACTGGCTTGAACTAGAAATCCAAGCCTCCCTTACTTTTTGCCAGTTATTGGTGACAAGAAGAGCAGTTCACAGACACTTCTTAGACTACCAGGTAGGAGCATCTGAGGGACAGGATTGGAGAAGGTGGAGCAGGGTGTCCAGTGAGTGTCCTGGCTTCAATTAGGGTTTCCAAAACCCCGGAGGGCACGTGTTGTCTCATTAATAGATCACTCCAAGAGTCTACTGCTGTTCCTAGGTAACCATTTGTTCCCTGACAGTTTGGAAGACTTGACTCCAGATCTACCCTCCCACTGTAGAACAACGGCCGGAATGTAAAGGAAATCCTAACCTAGGCAGAAATAAAATTTTGAATTTCCACTGTCAGGCAGAAGGTGGAAAACCAAAGGAAAGTGTGCCTGTTGGACCAGACCATTTCAGAGACAAAGTACATTCCCTCAGGGGTCACAGCAACTATTAAAAAATAACAAATTAAAAAAAAACAAAAACAAAACCCAACATCAAAAACTCTTCCCCAAGGAGAAGAGGGAGGGAGAATCCCTGCCAGGGCCTTCCCTGAATTCTTCCTGGGTTGGCCAGGGAGTGGCAGTGTTGTTAATCATTATTACTGTATGCAAATTAGTATGCAAATCCCTCAGGGTTCTAGGACTCTTGGCAAATGCTAATGGGGTCCACGCCCACCTCCTGAAGGGCCAATTGTGCACCTTTCAGACTGACAACTTGAGGAAGCTTTGGTTAGAGTAAATGAGCCTATGAGAAGCTCCGAGCTACCAGAGGCTCAGAGTAGCTGACACCTCAAAACCTACTCTTCACCCTGTACTTCTGGAGCGGGCTCGGTTTGCCACAAGTCACAACCGCTACTCTGGGCTCAGGAAGGTCTTTTTCCAGCCACAGTGAAAGGCATGCCCTGCCAAGTCCACTGTCACCCTCGCCGCGCATTTCGCATTTCTCTCCATTTGTGTCTCAGCATACCCCTCTCCACACTTCAGAACTGCGATCCCCCAAGCCAGAGCGTTCCGGTCCCTGCAGAGGCAGGAAGCTGCCTGCTTCGCGATCTCCAGGCCCGGGATTCCCAGCACCCAGGCCAGAGACACCCGGAAAGCCAGTTGGCTCAGCTGCCAGGGCAGCACTACAGACGTACCGCCCCGGTGACTGGGGGGACTACTGGCTGGACACTACGCCCCATGGGGCGACCGTCAGTCTCCCACTCCCCATCCTGGGTCGAAGTATTAAGCAATAGGGATCTTTGGGTTTCTGGAAAGGTCCGAAGGCCTGGGCCCGTACTGGGAAGATAGGGAAGTGAGAGTTAACATTCCCAAATCCTCGATCTTTATTCTGAACAACCGTGGTGGAGGACTGGAGCAAATCCCGACTATCTGGCCATGACCTCTCACTCCTGTAGGAAAGCGGCTCAGGCAGTTTGACACCCCTGAGACCTTTCCAGCTTTGGCACAAGCAGCTGACAGTTCAGGGTCAGCTTGGAAGCTTGCGCGGAGACGGGCAGAGCCTCACTAGATGACCAAGGAGGAGTTGCTCTGCCGCGTGGACAGTGAATGGGAAACGGACATCCAGTTAAGTGTACACACCTCATGCGCACACACGCCGATGCTCCCTGCTACCTCTTTCCAAGTCCCCAGCCACACACGCCCCCGAACTCACGATCACGCCGCGCGCCCAGCTCCTCCCCCACTTCCAAGCCAAGCTCACCTTGCCACGCTCGCCCCATGCCCACCCTCGCCGGCACACGCGCTCACACCCGAGTCGGCGGCACACTCCACCACCACCTCCAGGCACACCCTAAGATTCCTCCACTCTCCTGAGAAGACGCACCAGGCTCTGCCTAGTCTCCCCGCCCCCCCTCCCCGCTACACCCCCCACTCACGCGCGCGCCCCTCTACACACACACACACACACACACACACACACACACACACACACACCCTCGCGCAGAGTCACTCCCCCTCGCACGCCCTCGCCCTGGGCACCCTCCCGCCGCGAGGCTCCCGCGTCCTCCTCCTCGCTCCCTCTGCTGCCTGGTGGCTCTGCGCTCTAGGGCCCGGCCTGGGGCCGCTCGACCCGTGGGGGATCGGTGGGGAGCGGAGGGCGCAGCCTCGCCGCCTCCCCCGGACTCTCCTCTCCGCCCCGCCCGCGCCGCGCCCCCCACCGCCTCCTCGGGAGAGGGACCTCGGGAGAGGCAGCCCCGTGGCCGGCCCGGCTCCTCTCCGCGCGGCACCGGCAGCAGCAGCGGCGGGGGCAGGGAACAAGCGAACCGGAGCTCACGAGCCCGAGAGCGGAGCGGCTAGGCGGGGAGGGGACGCGCTGCCGAGCTGGGGCTGGAGCGGCGGTGGCGACAGCGGGGGAAGGACGGCCCCCCGGACGGACCGACACACGAACCGACCGAGTGAGGGAGGAACGAGCGAGACTTCGCCGGCGAGGAGGAGCCGCCCGAGCGGCGGCTGCTGGGCGCTTCCCCGCGCTGCTGGGCGCTCTGCGCCTCGGCGGCCCCCGGCCGCAGCTTCCTCGCGCGCGCGGGGCGCGGGGCCTGGGGCTGGCTTCGGCGAAGGTAAGAGGGAAGCGACCGAGCCTTCTGGAGCCAGCAAGTGCGAGGAGCGCTGCTCCCACGCCTGTTGCTCCAGCTGCCCACGCGGCACCCTCCCACTCCCGCGCCCGGGTGGGTGGGCGCTGGGTCTCCGGAAGGATTGGGGGTGGGGCCGTGGCCGTGGGGGAGCAGGCAGCGGGCCTGGGGGCGTCGGTTCCCTTGGCTGCGGAGCCACCTCTAGGCACCCAGGCTCTGAGAGGTTTGGGGGTGGGGGTGTGAACCTCTGCCCTCTTGCCATTGGCCTGCCTTCCCTTGCCGGGTGCCAGAAGCAGCGCCCCAGGATCTGTCTGCAGGTGGCGACGGTTTGCTCCGTCCCTGCTCTTTGTGAGCCGAGGAGAGAAATGGCTGAGAGTGGAAGCTGGGAGCTGTTTGGGGCGCTTCGCAAAGTTCTCCAGCCCAGCGAGCCTGTGGTGCGCCTGCCAGAGGCTGGGGGCTGGTTCAGCTGGTCGTGCCTGTCACATCTTCCACCCTGTGGACCCTAGGAAAGGTCTCTGAAGTGTTATGAACGGCCCCAGAGAAGGGGTTTCAAAGACTCTTTTGCTTTACAAGGTGTTTACACAGGGGATGGGCAGAGAAGTTACCTAGAATCAACTAAATTCCTGCACTTGCTTAGTACTGGCATTTTATTCGGCCTAGGGTATTCTCCTTTCATTCAGGGCAGCCTTGATAAGTCAGCAACAGGCTGAGGTTCCAGACGTGAAATCAAGGCAAAGAGAAGTCTCTGTTTATTTGACGTGCCTCTGAACTTTCACAGGGGGATAGACACAATGCAATCCGTAATCAGGTTTTACAGAGTGGTCATGCATGTATGAATCGATGCATTACTTACTCTTACTTCAAGGGAGCCTGAATGTTTATCTCGGGTAAAGGGGCTTCTGGGCGTTCATTCAGTGCAAAGCATGTGTATTGCCCATGTGGACACATACTGGCCCGCAGAAAGGAGTTGATGTGTTTATTTTTTCATAGTGCTTCTTGAATGCTACAAGACTCCAGAGGAGGAAGGATTAGCAGCTTGCTCCCTTTTGCTGTTGAGAAGGCTGAAAACAAAAAGAGTTCAGGGGAAACTGCCCTGCCCATCCTAGGAGTGGCACTATGGAGAAGGCTATCTGTGTGTCCCAGGCCTGTGCCGCAAGGATCTCCAGCTTGGTTCCCCACCCATTTCATGCCTAACAAAATCCCACCAACAGACGCAGGGCAGACTCCCTGGGAGCGTCAACCCGTCCCTCAGACCAGCTTCAGTTTCTGGAGGCTCTCTCCTGAGGTCATTGAAGGGCAGATCTTGGTGGTGTGACATTTTTGACATTTTTTATCTTGCTTAGACCCCAGGAAGAGAGGTCTATCCCCTTTTGATTCTCTGCCTCCAAAGCCGAAGCTGTTTATCAGGACAGCTGACTTTTTAAAGCAAGAGAAAGTGGTTTCTTTTTCCAAGATTTTTCCGCGGTCGTCATTTCTGAGTTTTCCTGGTTGTAATCTCCCTCCTGCATTTCTCCCTTACCCCACTGCTGAGTCTTTCCCACTGTCAAACTCTTTTGCCACAAACAAAAATAGCTTCAGAGTTTTCATTTGTAAGGCATCCACGTCCTAGTAAAACCGTGGTATGGGAGGTGTGTGCAGTGCCATTGGCTGGAAATGGGGCCGCTCTGTAGTTCCTGTTGCAGGGTCCATACCCAGGCAAGCTCCAAGTGGCGCTGGCACTGTTAGCGGTGAGTGTTGCATCGACAGCCTTCAGAAGTCCTGTTTGAGCTAGGTCATCCCTACAGGGTTGTGTGGTGGGTGTGGCTGATGGGCTTGGGCATGGTGTCTGGTGGGATGATTGTCCTCTTCCAGACTCAGACGTGTACGGTATACGACCATGCGCAAGCACATATGAAGACACATAGAAAGTGGCAAAAGGGTAGTTGCTATTTTCTTGGTACTTTTAACCAGAAGGATGGGTTCTGAGTCTCTGGAGACAGTCTGGCACTTGCATGACCTTCTTGAGAAAGGTGGTTCTGGATTATTATACAGGGTAAAAGTTCACCCTTGGGACAAGAGACTTTAGGATAGATAGGGAGGGGATTAGTGTTGCCTTTCTCTGAGCTTTCGGTTATCCATCAGAAAGCAGTTTGTGTATTACTCATGGCCTTGGAAAAGAAGAGTTCACTCAGTGAAGAGAGTGAGGGCAAGGAGCTCAGCTCACAGAAGCAGGCAGCTGGTACTGGGACTCCAGAATCCCAGGGGCAGCACTGTGAGACTAGAAGGAGGGGTCATTGTCCTTTCAGGGCCATGTGTCTGGCTAACAAGATTCTCCAGGGTACCTCCTGAATCAGCAATCTCTTAATCTTTGCCATTTGAACCCCTGCCAGGGCCCATCTCTTTGATAAGGCAGGGATGTTAGGGGTCATGAGTCAAGGGGCCAGCAAGGACCTGAAGCCTTAGCCCTCTTTCCTTCCGAGGAGGGTGAGGGGATTTCTGTGGGCAGACTAGGCCTTAGATTGCCTTGGGTTCCAAGTGATGCAGGTTGTGTGTCCTGTTCTGGGCACCAGCCTCATCAGGAATTCCCAGAACTCCCTCTGCTGAGATGAGGCTCAGGCTAATTGCATCCCCACAGCAACCAAGCCAGATGCTCTACTTCCCGCTCTGCATGGGCAGCCATCATGAGGCAGTCTCAGAGAGACAGGAGATGGAGCGTCTGTGTCCTGGATCCAGGAGAGTCATTTGAATCAAAAGGTCCTCCTTCATTTTCTCTTTAGGCTCTTGTGTTACAGACGAAGATTCTGCAACCCAGAAACTTAACGGTGGCTTGCTTTCAAAAGTTAAGGGTAATACTAAAACAGATGGAAAGGTCCCTGGAGCCTGCGCTCTCAGCTGCCTGCTTCTTCTAAGGGAGCATTAGGATCGGGCTGTACCTAGTTCAGGGAATCCATTTGACAGGGAGCCAGACAATGGTCTGGTTTGAAAACCGTCCAACCCTATATATATTAACTTAACCACTTGGAAGGAAACTTCTGAGGCTTCGACATTTTTTTTTCCTGTCACCAATAGGCAAAAACATCATGGGGTTTTTGTGGGAGTAAACCAAACGTTGTATGATATGGAAAGGTGCCTTGGATAGTGCCCAGAACTTTGCTGGTGCTCAGGAAACTTGACCTGAGTCAGAATCAGAACTATCTATAACTAATGTTTAGCTTATGTTTGTTTCCCAGGCCCTCACCCCTTGGAAACCTAGCTAAGTATACACTGGGGAGGGGGGGCAGGGGTCTCTCCTGGTCCAAAGAAAACACAGTTCATTGTAAGGGCGAATGCTTTGAAGACAACTGTGCAATGCAGAGTGTGTTTCTGAATCGTCTCTCAGCAGTGTGTGGATTACCTGCTGTCGCGGATGAATGACCTCCTCTCTCCTCCATTCTCTCAGTTCCTATAATCAAGGGCTCATCAGGCCCGCGCTGTTTTTCTATCCTCTAAGCAATGACATCTATAGGAAACGGCATTGTCATTCTCTTTGTCTTCTGCAGCATCTAAACAACCTTTCAGGAAGAGAGGCACTTACGAAGATCCCCCTCCCCTTAGCATGTCAGTGGGGAAACTGAGGCAGAAATCAACTCCTCAAGGACACTTATCTAACCTACAGTGAGTCTGCAGACACTTAATTCTCAGAATTTCAATTCGGCTCTGTCTTCAGAGTTTACTGTTTAGAAAGAGAACAGCCACCCTTGACAGCCTCAGGAAACAGCAGCAAGGCATAGAGTTAAACAGAGCGCAAGCAGCATCTGCCAAATAGTGGTCCTGGCTCGGGTACCTGCTCAAGCACTGCATGCACTATTGCCACTTGCTGGGCTAGATGGAAAGCTTTTGCCCTGAAAGATCTTTGTGGGTCCCAGGGAATGTCCTGCCTAGAGTGACTCCCAACCAGTTCTGACTATTTATTAATCATTTAGGAAGTCACAGTCACTCCTTAGCTCTCATTTCCCTTATGTGTAAGATGAGGACTACAAGGGTTGTTTTGGTGACTTGATGGAAACCGTCTATGGATGCATAAGGTACGGAGCCTGGTGTGGTCAGTGCTCTGTCATCCATTCAAGGTCAAATCCCGGACCTGTGTTTCAGGGTTGTCAGAATGCTAGGTATCAATAGGCTTTAGATTCTCTTATTCATGAAATGCTAGGCACCATAGACTCTTCTGACTAGAGTTGCATTGAGGATGAAATGAGATAGCATGGGAGACAGTGCAATACCTTGCATCGAGTGTCTGGCCATTTCTTACTGTTGATGCCACTACTGTTAATGAAAGGGTATAAAGCACCTGAAATCCAAGCTTGGCGTGGCAGGTGCTTGAGCAGAGAGGCAGAGTGCAGAGAGCCTAAAGGAAGGAGAGTCTTGGGAGAAGAGGAAGCATCACCAAGAAGGAGAACAGGTAGGATTTTAATGAGCAAGGCAAGTGGAGGGACAGGGGAGATACTCCAGAGACAGACATCCAGGGTTTGTTTGTGAGCCCGTCTCTGCTCTTGTTGTTGGAGGCTAGGGAGGTACCTGGACTGCCTAGCTGGTATGTTAAGCTGGGTCCCTGTATAAAGATGCTGGAATGTCAGGCCAAGGAGTTAGAGTTTTATTTCACAGGCTAGAGAGTGAAGCCCAATCAGAAACTTGCTTTAAGGAGATTGCTCTGAGTAGAATGAATTCCCAGGAAAAGGGGGGAATCTAGGGATGGGGAGAGTGAGACCAGAATGCCAGCAGCAGGGAGGACCCAGGGA
Organism: Microtus ochrogaster; assembly: GCF_000317375.1. Lineage (NCBI taxonomy): Eukaryota > Metazoa > Chordata > Mammalia > Rodentia > Cricetidae > Microtus > Microtus ochrogaster. The sequence continues at coordinate 1,565,908 of NW_004949158.1, forward strand.
GCCGGTCTTTCATGGTGTTTCATTATTTGGCAATCCTTGGAATGGAGTATAAAAAACATAGCCAGGTGCTGGCTGGTGGTGGCACACGCCTTTAATCCCAGCACTCAGGAGGCAGGGGCAGGTGGATCTCTGTAAGTTCAAGGCCAGCCTCGTCTACAGAGCGAAGTCCAGGACAGCCGGGGTTCCACAGAGAAACCTTGTCTTGAAAAACAAAAACTAAAACAAACCATGGCCAGGGTAAGTGGCCTAGGGTGAGGGATGCTGTGGGCAGGAGGTGAAAAACAGCATTCGGGATGGAGAGAGTATAAGCTTTTCTGTCTCAGAGGCATCGGGGAGGAAAGACCAGTAGCAAGCACAATAAGAGCCTGGAGAAGCCGGTGAAGTGGCATTCCTGGAGAGAGGAAGGCCAAAGTTCATCACAAGTCTGTGTAATAAGTCACCCAACTCCAAAACCAGGCCGACAAACAACGCCACAGACTCCCAGAGTCACCTCCACCTCGTTTATTTCAATACAGAAATAAACCGAGTGCGTTCTGGAGAATCCAAATAACTGAGCTAGGATTTGGCTCTGCGCGGTGCGATCAGTTTAGGATTAGTGGAGTTGAGTGTGCCAACCCCAAACAATTTCCCGTCACTGTTACGTGTGTTTCTGTGTCACCACATGGCTTCCCACAGATGGTATACATTTGGGGATTGCAGAGTCATTTCACTATCATCTTTAAAAAGCCAAATCTGGGAAGGTAAATCTGCTTCCCCAAGCCAAATATAGTTCTCCGTGCCATTGTTCCCTCCATCCTCACAGGTGATGGGGAATGTGGTGCAGAGAGCTGCGCATGAAGGGCAAGGGTGCCCAGCCCTGAAGACGCTCCGAAGGGTGCGGTAGAGGACAGGTGAGAGAGCCTGGCATGGGATGGTGTGCTGTTATATAATGGGGAACTCTGGGTTCTGGGCAGATGGAGACAGGAGGCGAGGGAGCTAGGGAAGGCAGTGAGCGTGGCTCAGCTTGCTCTGGGGTGGGAGAGGGACAGTGTGGAAGTCAGGTGGACCAAGAACCCAAGAATGCCTTCATTTGGTTGAGAGAGAGAGAGAGACCCGGTACAACCTCACAACCGTTCCCTGTCTGTTCATCGTGCTTCTGGCGGCTGCAATTGGACAGTAGGTTGCTAGGGCAAGGATCCAGGCCAAGCATTCTCAAGAGTAAGTAGCAATTTGCCAGTGAAAGCTTTCTCCAAGGGAGTCAGGGGGGAGAACTTCACTGGGCTCTTGGCTTGCTGGGGTCTCCCACCTTGACAGAATTTTCTAAGCCCAGCCTCAGTCTCCTTCCCACCAGGGAGAAATAGAAAGGATCTGTGTACTTGATCTCCTTCATTGGCACCCCGATTTCTGATTACCCCGGTGGATGAAGAGTGAAATAAAAATTAGCATGTTTATCCCACTTTTAAATTCGTTTAATGAGAACTCATTTACCCTCTCCCAATTTAAATTCGCAATAACACCCATAACCTTTCAGAGCTAATTATTACCCATCTTCCCAGATCTTCCTGTTCAAGGCTTTCCTTCCCAGTACTCCTGGAGCCCCCCACCCCAGCTTGACACTTTGTCAGTCAGCAGCCTCTGATGAACTGGCCCTTTGCACAGCCCCTGTGAGGTACTATTCTTGCATCACTATCCGAGTTCCCTATTTGGGTGTTTTCAGTTTTATCTTGCCTTGGAGACTTGCTGTTTCACTCAGTGACCCTCCCCCTGTCCCATCCTCCAACAATCAAAGAAGACTCAGCCCTTTCTCTGATCTTTCCTATCCCCCAGGGGTCACGGAACTAACTTCAAGCTGGTGTGCACAGTGTCTGAGCAACTACCAGCCCAAAAGCTGGAGTCACCATGGCGGCGGGAGTTGCAGCCTGGCTGCCTTTTGCCCGGGCTGCAGCCATTGGGTGGATGCCAGTGGCCAATTGTCCCATGCCCCTCGCTCCAGCAGACAAGAACAAGCGGCAAGACGAGCTGATCGTCCTCAACGTGAGCGGAAGACGGTTCCAGACCTGGAGGACCACTCTGGAGCGCTACCCCGACACCCTGCTGGGTAGCACGGAGAAAGAGTTCTTCTTCAATGAGGACACCAAGGAGTACTTCTTTGACCGCGACCCGGAAGTGTTCCGCTGCGTGCTCAACTTCTACCGCACCGGGAAACTGCACTACCCGCGCTACGAGTGTATCTCCGCCTACGACGATGAGTTGGCCTTCTATGGCATCCTCCCTGAGATCATTGGAGACTGCTGCTACGAGGAGTACAAAGACCGCAAGCGGGAGAACGCGGAGCGGCTCATGGACGACAATGACTCTGAGAATAACCAGGAGTCCATGCCCTCGCTCAGCTTCCGCCAGACCATGTGGCGGGCATTCGAGAACCCACACACCAGCACCCTGGCTCTGGTCTTCTACTACGTGACTGGTTTCTTCATTGCCGTCTCAGTCATCACCAACGTGGTGGAGACGGTGCCGTGCGGCACGGTGCCAGGGAGCAAGGAGCTGCCATGTGGAGAGCGCTACTCGGTAGCCTTCTTCTGCCTGGACACTGCCTGCGTCATGATCTTCACAGTGGAGTACCTCCTCCGGCTTTTCGCGGCGCCCAGTCGATACCGTTTCATTCGCAGTGTGATGAGCATCATCGACGTGGTGGCCATCATGCCCTATTACATCGGCCTGGTCATGACCAACAATGAGGATGTATCTGGGGCCTTCGTCACGCTCCGGGTCTTCCGTGTCTTCAGGATCTTCAAGTTCTCCCGACACTCCCAGGGCCTACGGATCCTGGGCTACACCCTGAAGAGCTGTGCCTCGGAACTGGGCTTTCTCCTCTTCTCCCTCACCATGGCCATAATCATCTTTGCCACTGTGATGTTTTATGCCGAGAAGGGCTCCTCTGCCAGCAAATTCACAAGTATCCCTGCATCTTTCTGGTACACCATCGTCACCATGACTACACTGGGGTAAGTCGGTGTCACTGGCCTGGCTAGGGTAAAGTTGGATTGGTTTGATCACAAAGCTTTAGGTGGTGTATTACAATTGAGGGGAGGAGGTTTGGAGACAAAAGTCCTTCACTCAACTCTTGGAAGCCAAGGGAGTGGAACAGTCAGAAAAGAAACGAGTGATTTGTTTGTGGGTGGTGACTTGCTCTGAATTGATTCTCTTGGGGCAGGGGTGAGGCATGTGTTTTATAAAACATGGGAAATTAAGTCACTATATCTTTCCTCAAGCAGTGTGGTGTGTGTGATGGCAGGGTGGAGTGTCTCGAAGAACTGTGCAGGAAGGAAGACAGAGCAGGCGGGTGGTGGGGCAGAAGGCTGGGAGAAGTTGGGTGAATGGTACGCAATCTGCACATGCAGATCCCTTTCTGCATTTCTCCTTGGTAGCGTAGTTGCAAGCTGCTTTCTCTTCTTTCTGCTGCCACAGACACTCATGGGTTTGGTCGCTCTTATTAGAATTTCTCCCCATGACCCTGATTTGGGTATTTTTTTTTTCAGAGCAAGGCACCACTTTCTTTTTTTTTTTTTTTCTCACTAATGGAGGAGCAGGCTTGTTTTATCAACTGGAGTCAGAGGGGGAATGACCCAGCCTACTTGTGTGCCTGTGAAACAGTCTCAATGGGTCACGTGGCCAGGCAGCACTATCTTCAGAGGGAGAGACAAGTGCTCTGTGCAGTGCGATCTCAGGTGACATTTCCCTTCCAGATCTCTGAGCCCTCCACTCCACTGAGGTCACAAAAATACATTTATGGTGCTGGTGTGTGAAGCTTTCCATTAGACAAAGGGGTCCCAGGAAGGAGATTAAAGCCTTCATCCTAACAGGATTAGAGAAAAATAAAGGCAGCTTTATGGAGACATAGATTTCAGAGGGGTTCTGCCTCAGCCTCGGAGACTAATAAAAAATCCCTCCACAATTCATACGCCGGCTCTAGATTTGCTTAGAAAAGGAAGCATTATATTGCTGATGGAGAATTCATGAAGCTTTTTATTTGGTCTTTGACAATTCAGTTGGTGGCATCCTGGTAATTCAATTTTTTTTCCCCTAGCTGAAACCCTGTTGTGGTGGCATAGGTTTATTCCATAGTGCTGCGTGTGCTCATTGGGACCAGCTGAGCAGGTGATTGGTCCTTCTAAAGTGATTGCATTTGTCGTCCTGCCACAGGAGAGGAGCAGGGAGGAGCGAGGGATGTCACCATCCATTTGTGAATGCCATGTTTGATCTAGGCATCCATTCCCTTACCTCTGTCGAAAGAAAACTATACAGCCATTCTTCTCAACACCACACACACACACACACACACACACACACACACACCACACACCACACTCACACCGTACATTATGCATACACAGGTGAACACCTGCCCACAAATGTGCTCATCAAATGACTAGCTGCCCACCAGAGTGAATGTCTAACTCAGACTGTGCCTTTCTTGGATCAAATGGCAGATGTGAGCTTTGGGCACCATGAGATATTCGGGATAAAGTGACCTAGGGACTTGGCTTCATGTTTGTCTCTTCTAGCAGACCCTAGCCATCCTTCACCTTCCTAAAGAAACCCAGGTATCTCATCCCAACCCTCAAGCATGATCCTGATGGGGGATCCATGACTCCCCAGTTGCCTCTTGATGGGACTCGTGACCCCAAAGGGAGGAACTTGTATTGCGATAAATACCAGGCAGATTGATGGGTGTCAGAATTAAAATGGGATCAATAGGAGTGCCACTGGCCATCTGCCCATTACTTTTTATTAGTAGTATAATAGCATCTGGGTGTCTACTGTGTGTCAGCAGTGTGCCGAGCTCTTCGCATATATTATCTTTAAGTCCTCTCAGCAGCCTTGCAAGGTAGGAGAAGTTCTGTACTCTTTAAAGATACAGAAGGTGAGGCTCAGAGGGATTCAGTAAATTTCCCAGAGTCACAGCTGAACTTCAAATACCACTATAGACCTTCGACGTCCTTTCTCCTTGTCCCACGTCCCACTGCCCCCAGTCCGTCGTGGCCTCCTGTAGAAGCCAGACCTGGGGCTTATTACTTTTTTAGATGACCTCCGAATGTGATATTCCCTTCTAGTCACGTGACTGGTCAAGAAAGCATCCTCTTGGTGGGTATTGTGTGCCAGGCACTATCCTGGGCACGCAGAGACTTTACACATCACACATTTCCTTCTAGACCAACCAGAAGACTGCATCAGAGATCGATGGCTGTTTTCATAGCTAAGCTTGGGATTTTACTGCTAGTTTTACTGTGAGGTAGAGCAGGGTGCGGGAAGACTGCAGGAGAAGGCGCGTGAGGAGGAAAAGACTCTGCCCACACTGGGCACAGGTGTGGCTCCCTTGCGGGCCCTGAACCTCCTCACTCCACCCCCAGTGATGAACAGGCTTGGCTCTCGGTCCCAATACATTGAAATGTCTAGCTTCCGAGAGGCGGCTAAACGGGCCAGAAAGGAAGCCTTTAGTCTTCTCTTTCTTCTATGCTGACAAGTGACAAGACAGCAGTCTCGTTTCCTCCCTTCCACTCTGAGCGTAGCTCCGTGCTAGATCAAGCTACTTTGACTTTGACCTGAGCTGGCAGTTGGCACCATTACCTGGCTCGTTTGTTTAGCTCTACATAGCAGGTGCTTGGCAAAATGCATTTTAATGGAGGGGTCAGTGTAAATGGGGCACCTTCCTCATTTACTTGGCCTGATATTGTTCTCAGTCTCTTCTAGATGTATCTGTCCTTTCTTGAGGGTAAACTGAAGGTTTGAGCCTGCAACCTTGCAGCAACTCCAGCTCTGGATGCTGTGTCTCAGCTCTGCTGCTCCGGGAGAGAGGAGAACAGACTTGACTGATCTGTCCACTGAGATGCTACAGAACCACATGGAGCTTCTTGCCCTTACTAGGGGACTTTCTGGCTCAACGCTGGAAAGTTTCCCCTCTCTCCCGCCTGGCTTCCTTCCAAACCACATTCACTGGCTAGTTTTAGTCCTGATCGACCATTGAAGGAAGTTCTATTTTTTTTCCTCTATGTTGAATTTGAGCTCTATGTGACCAGGAAGGATGAAGGAGCAGCTCTGCAGTGGTCCAGTTGCTTCCAGGAGCTCCCAGCACATACCCACCACGCTTGTGGCTCCCCTTGCCCTTCACCTCCCTGAGCTCCCATCTCTAATCAACGATACTATCTTCAGCTCCTTCTCAAAGCAGTGCCAGCCAACATGCTGAGCACCGATACAAGCGAAAGTATCTGCTTTGCCAGGCTCCGGTTGCCATCTCTGCCTGCTTCCCACTACCTCTCTCAGGTATCAGTAGACGTCCCCCAGGGAAGGATCTCCTGAAGCCAATTATCACCATTTATTTAATATTTCAAAATACTTTACGCACACAAGAACAAATGACAGCCCAAATTATCACCCAGGCTTGAAGATGTCTTTCCTTGGCAGGCTCCTGTGTCGGTAGGAAAGACCCCTGAGCTGTGCCCAGGTTTCCCTTCTGCTCCCTTGACAGTTGAGATCCCAAATGCACCATTCAAGGATTAATTTCCGTGTTCATAATTGATGCTATAAATAAAACAAATCCCCAATTATCTCAGTTAATAGAGGAAAGGGATAACGTGGAACTCCCAATATTAAATAAGACCAACATAACTAGTTTGGGAATGTATTATACGAGGTGAGTTATGTCAAAGCAAATTTCCCTTCTTAATTTCGCTTGGCTTTGCTTAGCACTGTGGCTGACCTGGAGCAAGTCCTGAGTAGGTCCTTGAGGCAGCTCAGGTTAGGATGTGGGGAAAAAGAGAAGCTGGGAGCCTTTGGGTGTGCATTCTCAAAAGCTGGGGGTGGTGCTGACTTCAGGACATCTGGAGTGGACTGCTCTTGGACTTCTTAAAGAGGGGAATTGGGCCTGGGAAAGGTGGGGGAAGGTATGCAGCAGCCTGCTCCTGACTTACATAATTGTCATCGGCAACCTGTCTGTCACCCTGTGCTCTGAGATGAGGGCATTTCTGACAGTGTCCAAAAATCACTTTAACAAAAGCAGAATTGATTGTTTTTCTTTTCTTTTTTTTTTCTTCTTCCAATCGTGAAGCAGTCTCCAGGTGATTTGTAGTTCCCTTTAAAACCTTATCCTGGAGGGCGGCTGTCTGAGGTCCCAGGAGGCAGGAAGACTCGGAAGTCAGGGATGGAGAGAGAACACTGTGGGTAGGGTTCTGGGTCAGGCTCTCCAGTGCCAGAAATGGAGCTTGTCTGAGATGTGTTTTTATGAACTCTTCCATTTCCAGTGTTCTGTCTGTACTTCCACAGGGATCATCATACCTCAGTCTAGATACTGCGTGGGGTGGAGCCCTGACCCCAGGACTGCTCACAGAACGTTCTGAGAATGAGTGACCTTTGGGTTGTTTGTTTGTTTTGGTTTCTTGGCATTTTTTAACTGATAGTTACCTGGTGCTGAAATTCCCAAGAGAGGATACAAACTTACATCTCAACAAGGAGTCTTTGGTTCTTTCCATGTCTGTGGATGCTTCCTGTGCATTGCCAACTCTGAGAATACACAACAAGCGCTATGATTGCATTCCATCCCAGTGTGAATGTGCAAGATAAATCAAACAAGGTGCATCTCTCTTCTTCAGGACAATCTTCCAAAAGTAAAGCTCCACTGTTTTCTCTAAGAAGTCTTCCTAGCTATTGAAGATCTGGGGTTCCTCTTGCCTCCTGTGACAGTCCCAGTGTCCTACCCTCTGCCACCACCTCCTGGTGTCCTACCCTGTCACCACCACCTCCCATCATAGCCCTGGTGTCCTACCCTGTCACCACCACCTCCCATCATAGCCCTGGTGTCCTACCCTGTCACCACC
>NW_004949158.1:1574897-1584461 GCF_000317375.1 Microtus ochrogaster
CCTCCCATCACAGCCCTGGTGTCCTACCCTGCCATTATTTTCTTGACTTTGTTTCTGCATTTCCCCCCTAGATTGTGAAGGCTTGAAGTGCATATCTTCAAAGATCACAGGGCGTGATAGTGTAGTGAGCATCCATCGCGATCGTTTGACTAAACAGATTTGTGCTTTGGCTTCCCCAGCTTCAACGTCCCCATTGACAAACCACTCTGGCCATGTGAGAACCAAACACAGGCCTCTCCAGATATCACCCATGCTGTCACGTCAGGCAGGATGTTTGTGGGCAGAGCAGACAGAGAGAACAAACACTCAATGAGACTTCAGCTTTGGGAGGGCTGAGACTTCTTGCAAAGAGTGTTTGCCGTGAGCCCTTAAATAGTATTTGGCTACTTAACCGTGGTCACCTTGAGACACCGCAGGGCTAGGGAGGAACATAAAGGGAACCCTAGGTAAGTTCCTACCCAACACTGTTCCCATCATGCCTCTGTTTATTCCCCCAAATACTTATTAAGTTCTAGGCACTAGAATTCAACAGTAAAGAAACCATTCTGTGCAGCTTGCATTCTAATGGGAAGGGCAATACAGTAAGTAGATAAACAAACAAACACACACTATTAGGATCCACAGAAGAATAAAACATGACAGGACACATAGGGAGTGCTGGGTGGACTTAATCTCCAGCAGCTAGATCCCTGGGAAACTGAGCAGAGGCTTAAAATGTTTGAGGGACTTCCTGTTCAGAGCCATGGTGGTATGGTGGTCACATGCAGCATGCTTGAAGGATTCTCCCATTAACTTTCTGATCTCCTGCCCCCCCTCCCTGCAGAAGCTCTATTAGGAATTTCCTTGCTATCCCAGGAATAGCATATTAACGACCCTTCTACCCGACGACTTTTGCATGTATTGTTCCTTCTGACTGGAAAGCTCTTCTCTATATTGTCCATATCCCTTCAGGTCTCTGCTCAGCATCTGTGAGGCCTTCTTGATCCCGTAACATAAAATAGCATGGGAATAATCCAGGCCGCGGATGGTGGTGGCATCATGGGTGAATGCAGCAGAGATCAGGGACTGAAAGATCCTTGTCTATTTAGAGGTGGAGGGCCGGAACATTAGCTCACTGGCTGCTGTGCAACCGTGGAGGCTTGAGTTCAGAGCCCCAGAACCTGCATAAAAACTAGGCACAGTGGCACACTTATGCCCCAGCACGGGGCGGGAGGAGAGTGTGAAGACAGGTAGGTCCCTGTAAACTCATTGGACAGTCAACAGAGTTGGGTTGAGGCACTTGAGGTAAGAAACTCCATCTTAAAAAGTAAAGATGGAGGGAGATCAAGGAAAGGTCCTGAAGTTGACCGCTGTTTTCTACTCTTTCTTACACACACACACACACACGCATGCACGTGTGTGTGTGTATCTACTTATATGCACTAACAAGTAGACTGCTCCCCCCCCCCCACAAACACACTTTAAAAGTAGAAACATCAGGAAGTTTCTCAGGAAGTATTCAATAGCCCTTTTCCCATTAAGCCAGCTGAAAAGTTACAGCAGATTAAGCCATGAAGATCTTCCATACCTTTGGGGGAAGCATTTGGCAAGAAGAGGCTTGTAGGGAGATTCAAAGCCCGGGGCAGCTAAGACATCAGCTGGGAACCAGCAAGCCTAGAGCGCCAACTTGGAGTCGCAACATCAGAAAGAGGTATAGTGCAGGCTGGCGGCAGGGTGGAAAACTGGATGGAGCTCACCCTTTCTCCTGCTCAGGCTATAGTGTGAAGTGTGTGATCAGCTGGCCTGTGCTTACACTATCATGGGGGGGGCAGCCATGGCTCTGACATGGAGGCCTTTCTGAGACTGGCCTTTCTGAGACTGAACTGCAGAAAAGGTTGACTCGCAGGGATGACGCTTGAGTCACTCAGGTGCCTCATATGGTGGGGGGTGGGGTGGAGAGGTCTTGCTCCGCCTTTGCTTTCTGAGCTGGCAATTCAGATCACCACAGTTTTTGGAAAAGAGTTTCCACGCTGGTGTTCGTTTCACAACCTCCCTTCCGGAATATCTGGAAATCAATCCCAACCTCTCTCTGCTCGGCTTTGTTTGTGCTTCTTTCTTTAAACACACCAGTAACACTAACTAACATGATTCTTCCCAAGGAACCACAATTATTCTGCCTTGAAATACTGTAAACAAAAAGCAGAGGGCCCTCCTCCTCCCTCCTCAGCCAGGGGAGAGCCCCTCATCGGCGGCCTGAATGTGTTCAGTTCTCACACCCAGGAAGGAATGAATGCTTGTCCTGGGGTGTGCACGGCTCCAGACCACACCCCACAAGGGCTGGGTGTTCTGAGCCAAGGACTCAAGTAGAGTAACCTTCCACCATCTTTGGGCACATGAGCCTGCATATAACTAGCCATTTCTAGAACCCTAACACTGGAATACCCATTCACAAAGATTCTTCTTTCTGTGATGTTCAAGTCCCAGTTTTTCTTCCGGGAAGTAGCCGACCCCCAGAGATCTCCTTTGGAAAGAGTGCGTACTGTTGACCTCAGACTAGCTTCTAGAAAAGATTCGTTTTGAGAAAGGAGTTCCTCCTATGTTTGGGGGTATCCGCTCTACTGACTCCATGTTTGGTTTCCTGTTTGTCCGTCCTGCTTCCTTCAGAGCACACCAGTACAAATGGCAGGCGTGTGGGAAGGTGGGACTGCGTGGGAAGAGAGCCCTGCCTTGGCAGACCATGACTGGGCGCAAGAAGATTGCACTTAACTCATGTAATCATATTCTGGGTGCCAGGACTTGAATGAGTGTCATTAAACTGAATCAGAAAAATCGTTTTAATATAAGTGCCAGCTCACACGCAAGCTAGTTGATGGAGAGATGGATGAGGCCGGGGACGCCTCCTTTGTAATGTGATGCTGTAAAACCCATCACCTTCATTACTTCCCACCAAACCAACGCATCATAATGCCCGTGAGTGGCAGAACAGCTTGAATTTAATATACAGAAAGTCCAATCAAACAATGAATGGATGGAACTATATAAAGAAACCATTTTCTGGGAGGCTGGCTCCATTCTCTGGGATTCAGCTCTCTGACACATGAAATGCGCATCAATTTTCACCAACTAATGCAGCTGCCGAAATCGCCACATGCGATATTTGTTTGCTTCAGAAGTAGCAAAGGGGACCTTTCCCTCCTACGTTAACTGGCTATGGGTGCAAAATTGCAAATCTCATTTTCTTGGATTTGCATCCAGTGGCTCCTAGTGGCACAGCAAAGTGCCTTGCAATGGCAGTAAAAGTAGAAGCACGATCCTGCCTCCATCCGGGAACCTTATCACCCTCAGCAGCACCTCATCATTTTTGAACGATTGGACAGTCACCAGAGTGAGCATTGTAAAGAGGCTAGATAGGAGTCTATCCGTTTAGCAGTCATTGCAGAGAAAGGGGCATATCTTTGAGGCATGTTGCCACACTTTGAATGTCTGTGACATTGCTGTGACGGCCAAAGTTGTTTGGACAAATGTTTTATTCTCCATTGAGTTTCTCCTCCCACCATGGCCCTGCGCTTTGTCTTCCACTCCTCTCTCCCAACCAGTTATTGAGCGATTACAAACAGAAATATCAATAGATCAGTCAAACAGAAGAAAAGAAAACTGGCTGCGCAACAATCATACAATACTGTCAAAGGCTGCTAGAAAATAATTTTTTTTTCCTTCTGGCATGAGATCCTTTTCAAAGCTCTTTTTCCAATGACGTGAATGGCAGAGAGCAAACCATAATGATAGGCTTATGGCCTCTAAGCATCATCATGAGTATACTTTCACTACTTTCTGGACATGTGTACGTTGGCAGTGGGAGAATCATAGAAGAGTTAAACTAACCAGTATCAAAACCGTGCATATCAGAAATCTCATTTGATTCAGTAAGCATTATTGAATACCCAGTATTTGCAAGGTAAAGTATCAGGAAATATTGGAGATATAAAAATAAACAAGAGAGCTCAGAGGTACAGTGTTCGCCTAGTATGTGCAAGGTCCATGGTTCAGTTCCCAGTACTGTTAAATTGAATGGGATAGGAGAGAGGGAGGAGGGAGGAAGGGAGAGAGGAAAGGAGAGAGGGGAAGGGAGGGAGAGAGAGAAGGAAGGACAGGGAGGGGAGAGGAGAGGAGAGGAGAGAGATGTTGAGAAGTCTATGATATTGCAGGGGATGTGAGTATGTTCACAAGAGTGTACAGGGAAGAAAGCCATGATCTGAAAAGACCTGGTGTGTATTGGAGAATAAATATTTAATATTTGCTGAGGAATGAATGATTGGCCTCACAGAAGAGGTGACATTTTTAGCCGGACCAACAACGGCAAGTAGGATTTTAATAAGTGCGAATGGGAGACCCAAGTAAATCATGAAAGGGCATGATGCACGGGAACAAACTACTGTGTGTTGGTGTTTAGGATCGACAAACAGGAAAATGCTTTACAATAGGTAGGAACAAAAGGTTTGTTAGAGACTCAGAGGACCCAAAATAGGAGGGCAAGGAGCTCATTTGGTAGGCATTAGGAGCCACGCAAGATGTTCTGGACGCATTGATGAAGCAGTGCCGGTTCCTGGGTGAATGTCAGAAGACATCTTAGATGCAAGACGGCCATCCCTGGAGTGATCAAGTGAGAGATGAAGGAGGCCTGACCTGTGACAGCTCCAGCAGAACTAGAGGACTCAGATGGAAACACAGCCAGGAGCGGTCTGAAGGATCTCTGGACGCAAGACTGGCTAATAACAAACACGAAGCTGCAGATAGTCGAGAAGGAACAGGTTGGTGAGAACTCGCGAGGGACGGACCATGGCCTTGGTTTTGGATCTGTGTTGCTTGCTAATAAGTCCCGATGGTCTCTGGATAGAAATGGCTCTAGGGAGAACAAAGGCTGAGAGTAGTTTTTCAAATCCTTGGTTGAAGTGAGAAAACTGGAAGAGACGATTGAAGGGGAAATGAAGGCTGAGCCAAGGAAGGAACGTTGAGGAATTCTTCTTGTCCTGTGTCTTACTTGGGTGCTCAGTCCCATCAGGTACATTATCACCATTTGTAAATAACTTTGTTAGAGATTCTGTCTAGTCTGTCTTCCTGGCCTAAGAAAATTCACTTTCATACTGTGTTTCTGCTTTAACTAAAAGGGAAGACTGGTCCTCTGAGTAAAACAAAGTTTTATTTTTTTAGTGTCCTACAATGATAAGTAAAAAACAGCACCCACCAGGGAAATGTTTGTTTATGGGTTTTGCAATAGAAATAAATATGTCTGCCCTTATGTTGCCATGTGGATAGGAGATAGGATTGAAATGGTCACAGAGAGAACAAGACCATCTCTACCGGGCTCAGGGTGATGCTGATGTAGAGCGGCCCAGCTTTCCTGGTTTTCTGCAGTGTCAGACTCAGCAACCAAGTTTCAAGAATTTGAGGCATTTTTTCTCCCACTTGATTTATTCTTCCCCTTGGGAGAAAATGTTACCCACACCTACGGTGTCACTAGAGCTATCCTCTGACATGACTGTAGTTTGGGCCTTTGGAAAGCGACTAGGGAACACGATGCTTTGATTATTCAGTAAACATCCCTCATAGCAAACAAGACACAACTCAAGTCATATTAGGAACTTCAAAGAGAGAGGAGAAGTACTGCTCAAACCCCTGTGAGGTGGGTGTTTGGTCACACGAGAAGGCCATGACAGTGTACCCAAGCTCCCACACTGCAGCCACACTGAGGGTTTTTGGTGCCATTTGAGTTCACCCAGTGAACTGGTACAGCCCCTTTGTATATCTGTATGGTGATTTCTCAGAAAATTAGGAAACAGCCTTCCTCAAGACCCAGCAATATCACTTTTGGGTATATATCCAAAGGATGCTCCATCATACAACAAGGACATGTGCTCAACTATGTTCATAGCAGCATTATTTGTCATAAGCAGAACCTGGAAACAACCTAAATGCCCCTTGATGGAAGAATGGATAAGGGAAATGTGGTACATTTACACAATGGAGTACTACACAGCAGAAAAAAATCTTGAAATTTGAGGGCCAATGGATCCATCTAGGAAAAAACCATCCTCAGTGAAGTAACCTAGACTCAGAAAGACAAATATAATATATACTCAGTCATAAGTGGCTTTTAGACATAAAGCAAAGAAAAATAAGCCTACAATTCACAATCCCAGAGAACCTAGACAACAAAGAGAACCCTAAGAGAGACATACATGGATCTAAGTAGAAAAAGACAAGAGCTCCTGAGTAAATTGGGAGCATGGGGACCATGGAAGAGGATAGAAGAGGAGAGGAAGGAAGGGAGGGGAGTGGAGAAAAATATATAGCTCAATGAAAACAATTTAAAAGGCTATAAAAAAGGATAAAGCTGGGAAGGAAGAGAGAGGGGAGGCCTGCTGTGCAGGGAAGCCTGAGAGGTCTCAGAACAGAGAGGCAAAGGGGACAGCAGCTGCTCCTGGTTTCCTGGGTGAAGGCCCCCACTCGGGTCCTTCAGTTGGTTAGGAGTCCAGCAGTTGGTTAGGACTCGGAGAGTGGCGGTGTCCAGGGTGCAGCAATGACTGAAGAGCTGTGATTGAGCCTCTTTAGGGCCATAATTCAACAGCGCAGAAGTGACTGTTTGCCATCTGTGCTGAAGACTGAATGAGTCGAAACAGGTTCACCCTGACGGTGAGGGATGACTGTCATTACCCTTAACAACAGTAGCTGATGATGCTCAGCTTCAACAATGGCCTAGGCCTAAGCTCAGTGCAGGCTGTTTAGATGCATCTAAACCCTCCCATTTGCCTGAGGAAAGAGGTTTCACGATTGCACCTGGCTTGTAGTTAACTCTTGAGGACAGAGTTAAAGAGTTCAGGTTTCGTGTACAAAAGATGAAAGGGAGGGATGAGCACAGAGTGTAGCAAAGGAAATGTCCAAGGTCAGGAGGAGCATGCCAATGGCCCTAGGCATGTGGGAGTTAGGCTTGCCGGGGCTCATGGAGACACGGACACTGGTGGCAAATGGGTGGCAAAGGAAGGAATACAGCGAAGACAGAGGTGGGAGCTTTCAAAATATTGCAAACTCTCCCTTCCCCCAAAACAAATATAAGAGGAATATCCGTACTACGCAAATATCTTTGATAATAACTTTGTCAAGATCTCAGACTATTTCCTTCCCTGGGGAATTTCTGGTCCCAAGTTGCCTTGTTGTTTAGCACCCCTTACCATTCCAAAGGCCTTCTAGCTGGCCCTCCCAGTCCACTAAAGGCGTCATAGCTCTGCTTAGTTCTGAATTGTGGGACACTGGCCCATTAGATAAGACACTGTGCTCTTAACTGGCCCTAGGTCTAGGTTTTCCACACCCCTTAGGAACTGGCCCTTTGTAGTGATCCGTGGCTACTTTTACTTCCAGAAAGATGGGGCTGGGGAGTAGAGGAGCCCCCTGGGGGATGTAACTCCTGAGGTGTCACGGCCAACGCTGGACCCTCCTTGAGGAAGCCTTGTGCCTGGTGCGGATGGATCTTTCTTCAGGATAGCCTCGTTCCCACTCGGCTGTTGTCTTCAGCAGTGTGGCTAGCCATATGCCTCTTCTGTGCCATTCCTCCATAGAAAGATGAGAAAGGTCAATACACAGTATGTGAGCCTAGGGTGTTTCTGTGTTACCTTCCTTCTCAGCCCCCCTCTCTTCTTCCTGCAAAAACTACTAGGAGTTCCCCAAGATTTCTGACCCAGAAAAATGTGTGTGCTTGTCTTCTGAGCTGTAGCTCTCTTGGTTTTACCTCCAGCCCCGTCTTCCCCTTCAGCAGAAATTTGTTTCAAGCGAGCAAAGGCCATGGTGTCAGTTAATAAAATATTCTCCTGCAGCTGGACTGGCACGTTCAGAGCTTGGGCAGAGTTTAGAGAGAGATTAAGAAGCTAAATGCCCACTCCCCTTTCCCCACCCCACACCGTGCCTGACTTCCGAATATCTCCATGTAAGGGCAACTTCTCATCTGAGGAGGAGAGGCTGCAGAGCCCACACTCAACCTGAGCTGGCTTATGTGGATTGGCCCAAGTGGCTGGGGTGGGGCTCTAAGGGACTGTGGAAAGGCCCCCAGATTAGAAACCAGGGGAGGTGGGTGTAGGACTAGCTTTGGGGAGTCGTGTGACCTTGGGAAGGTTTGCACTGGGTGAGTTCTCAGTTTCTAGCCAGCTACTAGAAAGCCCTGAGCCTTTTCTGCGTCCAAGGAAAAAGGCTCGTTAGCCGGGTAGCCTGGGTTCCCCACAGCTGGAAGCACTGGCCTTTAAATGGTCAGGTGCTTGGCAACCTTCCCATTTCCATTTCTTTTTCTCTAAAAAGGCAGAAGTTAAGAGTCCTTGACCAAAGTGCCCATAAGCAATGCAAGTCCACAGGGAGGCCTGGCAGGCCTTGCTTGGAGATCCCCATGCTAGGAAGGCTCCGGAACTTGGTGTTAAGCAGGTAGGTTACAGTCAAGGTCGATGGCTATTGATGCCCCAGGGCAAGGACATACTGGGGAAAAAAGCAAGGAGTTGCAAATCCAGCTCCATGGGATGACCGATATGACCAAGTGAGTGGCAGCATCAAATATCAACCCCGGGAGCAAGGGCCTTTTAAAGGGTGAGGTCTGGTAGGCATTCAAGCCTATGAATATTAAACTCAGAGAGTCTAGCTCACTATCTTTCTTCAGCACTGAACTCACCCACCCCAGCAGATGGCATCAGGTCTGCCTACATGGTTCTGGGCATGGGAAGCTGCCCCTGTTTGCTGTAACCCATTTCTTTGGAGGGAGAGTCAGTGATTACAGGCCTTTTTATATAGAACCGGTTCTTCTCCTTTAATCCAGAAGGACAAGGGCTTTGGGGAGCCAGAAAATAGTTCTGGAAGGCAGGGATAATTCTGATCAGAGAAGTCACTTGGAGACTCAGAGATCTGTTCTGGGACAGACTTAGTGTGACTGGGTCCCACTGGGGAGTGTGTGGAGGCTTCTAGGGTGAACTTTCACCCGGGATCCATGCTAGATATATGGGATAAGCAATCAAGAACCTGTGTGCTAGGGCTGGCTGACTTCTGAGGGTGACTAGATGCACCCGCTTCCACAGTCTTCCACTACTCACTCTATAGACACCTCTATCTCTTCCATGCCCTACCCTCATCACCAACTTATTTTTTGCATACTGTTATCCTGATGATCTGTGAATGGCCCTTCCTTTTTCTGCTTCCCTTATTTCACTACAAGAGCTTCCCACAGGAGCTCGGGGGAATCTATAGGATGCTATATGCATCTATATATAGTGTAAGCAGCATGACTTAAACCTTAGTTTAAGTAGTTTGAATGAAACTAACCATTAAATGATCACAGAGGACTGGGGAGACAGCAATCTTGTAGTCTCCCTTGGGGCTGTAAGCATCCCATTGACTTTCTTTTCAGTACAGGGAGATGATGAAAGCCAAATTAGCCAAGGTGGTGACAGTGAAGGGGAAACATGGTAGATATGGGTCTCTCTCTCTCTCTCTCTCTCTCTCTCTCTCTCTCTCTCTCTCTGTCTCTGTCTCTCTCTGTCTCTCTCTCTCTCTCTGTCTCTC
>NW_004949158.1:1584561-1632583 GCF_000317375.1 Microtus ochrogaster
TCTGTCTCTCTCTGTCTCTCTCTCTCTCTCTGTCTCTCTCTCTCTCTGTCTCTCTCTGTCTCTCTCTCTGATCCAAACACCTAAATTAAGCAGCTCTGACTCCTAAGCATGAGAGGCTCTGGTCCTGCACCCCAGTTGTCTTTTTGGGTGGGAGGAAGTTCTCTGTGCTGCTTTGGAGCCTGTCCTGGAACTAGCAATTGTAGACCAGGCTGGCCTCAAACTCACAGACATCCACCTGCCTCTGCCTCCCTAGTGTTGAGATTAAAGGTGTGTGCCGTCACCACCACCCTGCACTCCAACTCTAAACAGAGCTCCCAGCATGTGTAAGGAGCTCAGTGGATGGCCACTGACTCACTGTAGCCTCATTGTGACCACGTGATCAGCAATGGTTTGATAAACACACTGAGCATAGAACTTTAAGCCGAACAAGATCAGACAGTGAACCCAAATGCAGGGGCTGTGCATTTCAGAGCGTGAAGTTGAGGAGAAGCTGCCCATCCAGACAGGGTGATACCAAGGGATCTTGAGATTCACTCCACTCTGAGGAATCACAAAGAGATAGAGAGAGCCCATGAATCTGGCTGGAAAGGTGGTTTTGTAGAGCTGAAAAGGAAAGGTAATCCAGGCAGAAAGTGAAAACTGGAGGGGAGAGAGAAATGGGTACCATGCTTACAGAGGTGTGTATGTGTGTGTGTGTGTGTGTGTGTGTGTGTGTGTGTGTCTGTATGTCTGTGTGTGTGCATGCACACGTGCATGTATACAAGAAGGTCTCCCAGCTATGAGGGTGCCAGGTTAAGGTAGAGAAAATTCTCAGGTAACCTGGGCTATCATCCAAAGGGGGCATTGTTTTCTTTTTGCCATCAGGAGTTCCTCTGTTCTTGGGACTGCTGAGAGGTGACCCTTTTCCTGTTCCTCACCCAGGGCTTCATCCTCTGGTCCTTAGATGAAATGAACCCCCATATTATACCTCCTTTTGTCGCAGCGTGTCTCTGTGCCTGGAGAATCCAGAGAACATTGTCGGGTGGCAAGAGAGATTGACTGTTTCTTGAATTTTCAGTCCTGTTTATGAAAACCCCGAGTGCTAGGCTGGGTGGGCTGGGGCAACAGTCTCCAACTGCTGCTAGAGCTCCAGTGTGCCCTGGCAACAAATACTTTTGCCATGTGGCTGAACATTCTGAGCTTATACAGTGATGAACAGCTGTCAGGTCTGGTCACCAGGCACAGAAGATGACCAAGATGACCTGGAGAAAACGTCACGTCATCCAAGAAAGGAGGTGAAGTGCAAAGCAAGGAAACAGCTAGCCCCCAATACTCCAGTATTACAGGAGTCCTTTCTCCTGATGGAGCCTGCCTTGCTTAGAAGGCTGATGCCCCTCCTTCCCTAATTTCCGAAGAGCCATTGTCAGTCCTGGCTCCATCCTGTCCCTGTGTCTCCCTCTTAGTAACAGCAAGCATTTTGAAAATATCACTTAAAATCTGCTTAAAAACCCACCCACCCCCAATTTGTGTCACCTTCTCAAATCAACTTTAGTGGAATTTTCCCCATAGAACCGTGTTTCCCAGTATGGTTACCTGGCTTTGCCTTCAACCCTGCTCTTAACCTGAGGCCACCCGGGCCTCTTAAGGCGGGAAGGCACTGTCAAGGGCTCTGTTTCCACCCCTCTTGGCCTCCTTGGAAGCTGCGGAGTCCCATGTCTCCCCCATACCTGTATCTCTATCCCTACTGTGTGTTGTGGCCCATAAGTCGGGCTTTGCTTCTGTATACTGAGCTTTGTCTGTCTGAGGGATCATTTCACCCACCTGCTCTCAGGGTCCCAACTGGGAGATCCACAGTGAAAATCTGCTTTGGCGCAGCCCTGTGTGCAAGGCAGGCAGGTCCCGGAGCCTAATCCTGTGACCCAAGAGGATTCTTGGCCCCTCTCCCCTCCCTGCTGGGCCCTGGCCAGTAGCCCAGGCATCTCTATTGGTGTGTAAGTGTTCATTTCTCTCCTGAGCAGCAATAGAGCTATAACCAGAGGCAGTTTAAAGACACCGGCTGTGGGTAGCATTAGGAATATCCAGGATAGGGTCACGTTCTCTCTCTTCTTCCTGTGAGCACTGAGATGGTGATACTAGGAGGATAACAAGCTTATTCCGAGAGCAGCCAAGGCTACGCATCGGTAGTAAATCTTTCAAAGAAGAATAAACCATATGTGTGTGATGCTTCCACAGTGGGCGAGCAAAGCCACCCGCCTGGGCTCATCTCAGCCCCGGAAAGCTGCCTAGAAGATAATTGCCATGATTACTGTTGGTTGTTACCTTGACAGGGTCTAGCATGCCCTAGATGACAAATCTCTGAGCACATCTAGGAGGGAGTTTCTAAATTGGGTTGAAACTGCACTAAATGTGGTTGGTTCCATTCTATAGAGGTGGTGGTGTACCATATCCTATGGAGGTGGTGGCGTGACACATCCTATGGAGGTGGTGGTGGTATACCAGATTGTATAGAAGGAGAAAGAAAGCTTAACACCAGCGTTCATTTTTTTCTGCTTCTTGACTGCAGATGCAATGTGACCAGCCATATCATGCTCATGCTGCCGCCATCCCTTCCCTGCCATGACAGACTCTTTAACTGTGAGCCAAAATAATCCTTTCCTCCATTTAGTGTCTTCCTGTCAGGGATTTGGACATAGCAGAGAAAAAAGTAGCAGATATAATCATTCACAACTTTTGTTTGTGGAGCTCCCGTCTCTGTCAGAGCAGCTCCCCTGATCTCCAGCTTCCATCTTCCATGACAGCACCGTTTCTGTGCCTCTTCAACCTACCGGAGCTGGTGATGTGACAGTCAGCGTGCTTCCTCTGCATGTGAACTTCCCGGCAGTTGGCAATAGTAGGGCTGTTTGTTGGAATAGTAATAGGAAAACCCCTATATGGTAGACCTCGCAGTGCTCTGGGTGTTCACTATTAACTCACTGTCATGCAGCCCCATCAAGAGGCGTTGCCGTCTCTGCCTTACTGCTGAGAAGACTGGGGCACAGAGAGATTAAGTGAATTCTCCGAGGTCACACAAGTTCTCAGTGGTGAAGCAAGGTTGGAAACTCGGGCTTTCTGCCTTTGTGGCCCTGGAACTGCTACACCAGACTCCTATGGTCACAGTGCCATAAAGGAGAGCAGGGCTTCTTTTCTGGCACCTTCATCAGCTGTGTTGTGAGAACCTAAATCAGCTAGCTCTTACCTCACAGGTCATCACCCCTAGTATGCAGTGGCTTAAACTTTAAACACTGATTGCCTCTCATGATTCCATGATTTGAGTGGAAAGCATAGTTGCCCTAGTCCAACTGCTCTTCCCCCAGGGCCATCTGTGGTGTCCTAAGGATGGTCCAGCATGGGCTTACTCACAGTTCTGGCAACAGATGAGTGAGCATCTGAGGCATCTGGGATGGATGGCTTATCTCTAGTCCCGTATCACCCAGGAGAGCTGAGCAGGGTAGAGCCCTCCATTGATGGTAGTGGCAAAGTTCCCTGTCACTGCACCAAAGGTCTAACTCTTGGTGCACAAGTTCTTTTCAAGCTTCTACTCTATCGATTTTGCTAACGTGTAGTGGCCAAGTCTCCATTCAAAGGACAGAGAAATCAATCACACCTTTTGACAGAAGGAGGTGTGATGTCACATCGCACAGGGGTGAGGAATGTTGGTGGCCATTTTTGTGACCTGTCACAGCTGATAAAGGCTTCCCATGAACCTCATGGATTGAATTTCATAGTGGGAAACAGCAGGGAGGAATGACAGGATGGGAGGGGGGGGTCTACATGGGAAAAGGCCAAATATTTCCACCGAGGCCCACAAGCCCACATAAATGTGGTATTTCCATCCCTAAATGTGAATATATATCAGCCATGATGTGACTCCTTTGGTTGGGACTGGGAATACAGTGAATGTCCAGAGAACGGATTCTCCTCTCTGCCCTAAGCCAGGGGGTGAGAAGCCATGGATTTACCTGATACTAATTTTATGATTGTACCTCAACCATACCTTATGTTTCTAGCTGGCCTAGCTTCTCACAAGGGGCCTTAGTTACTGGCAAGGGCAGATTGGTAAGACATGCCTGAGGGCCACCATGGCTCTGCTCTGTCACCTTTTTACTGTGTGACCAGGCAGAAATCAATGTGGGAACCTCATTGTGTTTTTCCCTCTGACAAATGAAGATTGTCATTGGGATTAAAATAATGATGTTTATTAAGTGCCTAATCTGGTAGTGTGTGCTCAACATCAGCCATCCCTGGGGCTTGGGTGAGCTCTGCTGCCCTTGTCCATGGGTGGCAATGGCCAGATGAACAGAGTTGTCACTGGTAAATAACTCTTGGCTCACCCAGAATGCCAGATGGCATGCCAGCAACTCGGGCCAAGGAAACACACACAGGGCAAAAGCTATGGGGAGAAGAGAAATGGCACTAGAGCCACCCAAAGGCTCTACGGGCATCATTCTCACAGCCTGGTGAGATCTGGTTGGGTCCTGTCATACACGTGAAGAAGGTGAGGGGTAGCCGTCAGAAAGCACCCCAATCAGACTAGACCCCAGAACAATCCACTTCATGGAGGATGACCTATAGGTGCCTCCCTTAACATCCTTTTTCCCCACATCCATCCTCTCTCAGGTTCCCAGCCTGTTCCTATACCACATGCACATCTTCAGCACAGGGAGAAGGAGAGATTTAGACAGTAGGAAGGGAGGCAAAAAGGGAAGGTGTTTAGCAAATGCTGGCAGCTGCCAGGGATGTGATAGGACTCACAGAACAGCCTGTGCCCCTTCACTAAACAGAGGTCACTTAGCCTTCAGACACCAGGGAACCAAAGAAAGAACCAGTCCTTATCAGACCGGTCTCCATCCTTCCCTTGAGTAGAGCTGCCTAGAATAAGCAAGGAAACAATTATTATCAGGGATGAGTTGGGCAGGGAACTAGACATACTCAACAAAGACCTGGAAGCATTATGCCAACTAGGTCTGTTGAGGGTGACGGGGCTTCTCAGAGCACAATAGCCTTGCTGGCGCCAATGCTTGCTTTGTGAGGGACGGCCGAAGACACACACTGCATTTCTGATGAGCACAGGTGGACAGGCCCTCTCTAGACAGCCAGATTCCTGGCCTTCAGCCCCTGGTGGCTGACCAGGAAAAAGCAAAGGAGGCCAGACTATAGCCCAGGTTCCTGAATAGAGAGAACTTTGCCCCTGAACTGTACCGCCAAAACTCTTTCCAAGGCGTGAGGTTAGCAAGGCTGCCCCTAACCAGGTCCACCGCCTACTGTTTAGTCTAGGAGAGAAGGGGTAAGGCTGCCCTCGAAAAGAGGGGGCTTCCCTGGAGAGGGAATCTGGCATTTGAATGGGGTTCCCCCATCACTTGCTAACCTCACTCACTGCCAAGGCCCCAGGCTCCCCTTGGGCTTCTAATTAAGGACTAGAAAGAGGAGTGCTGAAGAAAGTGCTCTGGAAACAGTCTGTTCTGTTCTCTCTCCATCCCTGGGGACTCATACTCATTCCCATCGTAATAGGAGGGTGGGGGTTGGGAGAATGAGTCTCTAAAATCAAAGAAATGTCTAGAGCTCATCAGACTTCCCCCCTCACACCCTGTATCCCCATGTTCTCCATCCACCTCACCACTGTCCCAGACTTCCGAAGTGTTCTGCTCTTGCCTACTTCCTGGCTTGAAGAGAGCTTCACAGGCCATACTCCTAGTGACCCTTGACTTGAGGCTATTGTGGAGAGAGAGGCAGAGGGCATTTGACCTTATCTGGTCTTTTACTTATATAGTGCCTCTACCCTCGGATGGACTCTGTGTCTGGAGGGTGACTAAGGGCTATGACGTCCTCAAAGTTGCTCAGTGGGGCTTTATCCTGCAGTCTGAGACTGGTGATCAGCTCTCTTAATGAGAAAGGATCATCAGCTCTAGACCATATTCTCTGGCCTTGAAATTTCAAGCCCCAAGTATTTAGCAGGGCCCTGGAGGGCTTATCCCGGGGTCTTCTGTAAAGCCAGCTCAGGCAGACACAAAGTGTCTGGCTATGGAGTGCTTGAAGTAGAAAAAGGAGGAATTACTAGGGCTTTGAGATCATTTGTGAAGCTTTTATGCCTCGGGCATCTGAGGAAGGTCTTGTGCCATCAATCTACTGTGTACCTACTGTGTGCCTCTCTGCACCCAGCATGGACAGCCCAATGTGTCTGTTGGTACAGTTGCTGGTCTCTTGAGTTCCATCTCCCTCCCTGAAGTAGGCAGGAAGAGAATGCCATGTCTGATCTCTGCTGGCTCTTGGAAGCAGGAGCCAATGAGCCCTGCCAGTGTCTTCAGCTGAGATCATGGGAACCTTTGGGAGCTTCCCACTCCTGGGACTCCTGAGAGAGGCCCTTGCCTATCTGAGAGTGGGAAGTGATGGGGGGTGAGATGCCTGGGGCAACAGGGAGCAGCAAGACCCCAGTTAATGAGCAGGGGAGCTTTGGCCTCAGGGTACCCAGTGTGGAGCATTTAAACAACAGAAGAAACGATTGCCTGCTTCGCTGTTTGTAGTCTTTATTCATCCTTGGAAGGAAATATCCATCTTTGAGTAATTACATCAAGAATGCTGAGGATTTTATGTAGAGTTTAGAGGGAGCTGATAGGTGTGGGAAAGTGCTTCTGGAGGTATGGACCACTCTATCCACTCAAATGCACACTCAGTAACCACAGCTTGAACACTACTGGACATTCTCTCTCTCTCTCTCTCTCTCTCTCTCTCTCTCTCTCTCTGTGTGTGTGTGTGTGTGTGTGTGTGTGTGTGTGTTTTCTTTCTCCTGTATGCATCTGTCATTGAGTGATAAAATAGAACATGATGAGTGTCATTCTAAAGCAATTACAAGCAAGATACGTAATGGCAGAGCTGGAGAACACGGCATATGGCCTCCGGCAGCCTCTGTGTAAAAACTGATTGGGAGGTTTTGTTTCCCTACTGCTACCCCAGAAAACCAGATCGGCTTCAAACTGAGGGAAAGAAGACCACCAGATCCCGACATACCCACTGGGCGGGTGTTGAGGACTCCTGGACTGTTGGACACTATTGTCAACCAGGATGGATGCCAGGTGCAGGTCTTACCAGCTACAGAGGGGTGAAAGATGGGGAGCAATAGGCATACCCATGAAGAAACAAAGCTAGGCAGTTCAAGTCAAGCATTTGGGGGTCTTTGTGGATCACAGAGAATGGAGGCTAAATGCGATGTGCTTTTATTTCATCCATTTTGATTCTACTTAATGTCTCCATTTCCTCCCTCTGGCTCCAGACACTTCCTCCCCCCTCCCTAGTTCTCTGGCAGTTTCTCTGCTCTTTTCATATATCAAAGAGCTAAGGGAAGCTCTCAAGCCTCCTCAGGGCTCAGTCTGTTGAGGACCAACTTTTCCTCCTCTTGCTGGGGAATGGCCCCGTTTCTGAGAGCCTGTAAATGGGACCAGAGTGATATCTTAGTTGAACTTTATCTCAGGGCTTCACCGAGGACTGGGAACGTTTCCTGAGCAGATCAGCCACGGGTGTGGCAAGGGTGGGCACAGCTGGTCAGGGAGGCTGCCCTTTATACACTAAGTTAGGATCTTTACTCTGTTACAGGCATCCTGGGCCCATTTCATTCCACCACCCCCATGCCTGCAGTGTGTGTGTATGTGGACATGCACGCCTGTATCTTTCTATGCATACATGCTCGTGGTCTGGGGACAGCGTATCTTCAGGTTGCCAAGCCAATGGCCAGAGTCCATAGAGAATCAAGGTTCCTTTACTGTATCTTCTGGAAGGATACTTTGATTTGCAAGACAGTGGAGAAGTGGAAGTCTTCTTTGCTGGGAGCTCCCCAAGTCTGACCTCAACTGTGAGAACTCTCTTCTGCCTCTTTCTCTACTTCAACATGTCCTAAGAGAGGCTTGCAAACTCCTATTGGGAAGAGCCAGAGCGTAAATTATTTTAGGCTCTGTGGGTTCGGTATTCTTTTCCAACTACTTGGGCTTTGCTGTGGTGGGTAAAAAAGCAGCCACAGATGCCAGGAGAAGGAACAAACATGGGTATTTTCAGAGGGAGAAGATTTGGCCATGGTTTGCCCTCTAGAGAAGAGAGCTAGTACCTGGCTTCATGCTGCTGTGTGATGACAGGGGTTGGATCGTGAGAAGCCCGGCAGCTCCAGAGCAGATCCCAGCTGGCTGCCCTACAACTGCTTCATCACAACCCTAGGATGGAGCGGACAAAGCAGAGCCAAGAGAATCGTCTGGGCTAAGCAGCACCTTGTATGTGTTTGGTGGTTATTAGTAGAGATGGCATTGCACGGAATTGGGAAGTAGCCTCGAGGCAAAAACCATGTTGCCTTCTGGGGAGCAACCGCATGGTGTCTAGTAGAGGAGGAGGGAGGTATCCCACCTGGTGCCTTTAAAAGCTGAGTTTGTAACTGTGCTGCACAGAGGAGTCATAATCAATGTGCTTTGCTGTGCTTGCTTCCTCTTATCCATTATGGCCACCACAGGCCTTAAGGGCCCCAGGTCCCTCCTGTCCTATCCTATTATAGTACGGCTAAACTATATTGGTTATACTTCTGTTAAGGATGAGGAAGAGGAGAAGACAACCCTAGTTGCGAGTTAGTTTCCCCTCTAGAGACTTGTAAGCAGGAGCTTTACCTATTTGGGCCTCAGTTTCCCTATAGCAAGGTGCCTGAGCACAGTAGAGAGAGGCAGATGTTTTCAGAGAAGGGGGCAGACTGATCCTGGGATGGGTTAGTTGGAAGGAATGTGCTGACCTCAAGCCTGGTCTTGGGCTAGCCCTGCCCTTGAAACCAGGAATGCTGCACGGTGGCGGGAGGAGAAAAGTGGAACTCGTGAGCTCAGGCCGGGTTGGAAAGGCTCCCAGAGGGGGCTGAGCTCACAGCCCAGACCCTCCAATCAATAGGGCATGGCTATTTATAGCATCAGCCTGAGAGAAACTTAATTATGATCAAAAGGAGCTATTTAATACCGTGCTTGCCGAAGACGCAACCTCTTGTCAGAGGAAATTAATCAGCACCAGCCGCTGCCGTGGGCTCCTGCCCCCTCAGGTTCCGAACTCGGGAGGCGCCTGACAGAGCACTGATGACGTCGTTCACACTCCAGCAAAGTCATCTCACACCCGTGGTCCCCCCAGGACTCCAGACGTCTGGGGATGATGGAGACAAAGTGAGGGTCGGGGAGTGGGGGGATCGTCCTTCATTTCAAGGCCTGTCCCTTTCCTAGCTGTTCCCAGATATGCACCCTCTTTCCCCCCATTCTCTTCTCTCCTTTCCTGAGGGATTAGGGACCCACCCTACAAGTTTGGTGCCCTGGCTCAGCTCTGTGAGACACTTCCTGGCTAGGTAGGTTTACACTACATCTCCTCATCTGCAGGTCAGAGATAATAATAGCAACTCTCCTGTTGGGTGGTGATGAGTTATCATAGTCGCTGTGTGAACTGTATCTGACACATACTAAACATTTTAAACCACCAGAAAACTCTGGCTGATATCCTTACCATGTTACTTCAGCTGTCTGGGTGTCTGCTACCTCTGCCGCCTCAGCCAGATCATGAGCCTCGAAGAGGTAGGGATTGGGGGCCCGTCTCAATGCCTACTGTAGTGTTGGTCATGTAGAGGGTATTTAAGACGTGTTGGCTGCTCAGTTCATTTCATCCAAAGTAAAGGTCGTCCCTATCTTATTGATTCAACTCATTAATTTATTATAGGAACTGTTTTTGAATCCTCAAAACCTTTGCACTAGACATTAAAGATATTAAAACCATTAAGTACAGATGAGCCTTGTATTCAAAGCTGCATGGCACTCACTGAGCCCAACATGTGTGTAAATGGATCATTATAGGGCAATAATAGGACCGTAGCAGAAACACAGGGGTCACAGAAAGCCTCTTGGTGTCGACGCCCCAGGATAGACTTGAATAATTATAAGTGATAGTGGGGAACATGGAGACAGAAGAAAAAGTGTGTGCAAAGAAAGGCCTAGATTAATGGAGGCTGGTGCATAAATTATTGGTGATCATTTTGGCTAGACTCTTAGAACAGCACCAAGGTCAGCATGAGACAACTCTGGCTGGGCTGTCATCAAAGGCAAACTTGGGGGTACAAAGCAGTGAGAGAGAAGGGGGACCTCTGTCACTGTCACTCTGCATAAGTGCTTGGCTCCAAGAACATGAACCAATATCCTCCCTAGAGACACTAAAGGAATTTCCCCAAATGACAGACTTGGATTTTGGAAACCCTGTGGAGAGAGGCAGCATTCTGATCAGAGACTTCTGCAGGAGCCAGGGGTCTGTTTGCAGTAGGCAGGGACAGCAAAACTAGATCTCACTTGTGGAATAACTGACCTGTGAGAAACCACACAGAAACAACTAGAACACAGCCTGGAGCAGGAACCCGAGTTTGACACACAGGCCGAACTAAACAGGCATGATGACCCAGGGCATCAGAGAGCATCTTCGTTTTTATCTCCCACGGGCTCCAAGCCAAGTTTGCTGCAATGGAGGAAATCTGAGCCAATCTCATGGCTCTTCTGGACACGTATAGGCAGCCCAGGCAATCTCAGCTCTGTGCATCAAGCTCCGAAACCACAGCTTTAACCACCACTTAATGGGACCTACTGCCCGTTCCCTAGTTCTGCTTGGGGTGGGCCAAAAATGCCTCCCCTTTTTCTTCCCCCAGGTGTTGGTTCAGATCCCACAGGGAAGCAGCTGGAAGCTAGGTCCTTAAGGGGGGCAATTTGCAAAGGACTAGAACCTACAAAAGAGAACTACATGAATGAGCCACCTGAGGGAGCTGCCATCTCTGGGAGAGAGACACAGAAACCCACGGTGACCCACTGGGTCCTGGGCAGAGAAAATGCTTCTGTCTCTTTGTCCACGATACCTTGTTGGAGGGCAAAGGAGCCCCTATGTGCTATGGGCATGGCAGAAAGTGATGGTGGAGAGGTGAGCTGGAGGGCCAGAAGATTCTTCACTGCAGCTCTTCGCCTCTCTCACTTGCATGACTTCCCCATGAGCCACCACCCAGCCCTCAAACTTGCTCCTTCCCCAAGACACACGTTCAGGAGTTCTTTGGAGACCCTTGTCCATGCTTTCACCTTGAGGCTTTGTCATCTTTTCCACGTAAGTGTTCAGCCTCCGTCTCTGCCCTAAGCCTTGGGGTTTCCTTCCAGACATGCACCTCTGAGATGGAACCCCACTCTTTTCCATAGGCAAAACTCCCTCTGCCTGGAAACATGGAGTATTTGCATGCCCCTTTCCCCTGCTGACTTAGTGGCCTGTGAGCACAGCTTTCCCGTCTGTATCTATGCACGAGGAAGGTCCCACCGGCTTTCCGTTTCTCCCCATGCAATCCCAGAGGCTTCTTCAGCCCCCAATTCTTGCCTTAATTGGCAGTCACAGTAACTCCTTCCAACTAACTTCTTTCAACCTCTGGCAACCTTTTTGTTCATTGGTCCCTCAGTGGACTGGAGTGAGCAGACAGCTCAGATCATCTGAAGCTAAAGAAGGTGGTTTGTAGTTCTTGATGCACAGCCTTGTCTGAAACCCAGGTTTTAAAATCCTGGCATAAATTTGTGGTGCTGAGTAACTTTAAAATTTTTTTCATTTTCTCTATTACTCCGGGAAGTAGCATGTGTGTGTGTCATAGTACACATGTGAAGGTCAGACGACAGCTCTGAGAAGTCACCTCTCTGCTCCTACTGTGGGTCCCTCAAATCAAACTCAGGCTTTCAAGTTTGTGCAGTTTACGCCTTTACCGCTGAGCTGTCTCAATGGCCTGGAGCAGCTCATTAGCCCCTCAGAGCCTCAGCTGGCATCTCCTCGGCTTTTGCAAAGATTTAGTGAATTTGTTCATTGAAAACATTTAGAATAATGATGAGAATGTATTTGCGGTAAATGTCCAGCAAAATGCAGTTGATAGCACTATTGTGTTCTTTTTCATCTGATTGAGAAAAGCTTGTGGGGAGGGTCGCCTGCAAAGTGAAGATGCGGAAAAGGGAAGAGTCCCCACACCCACCCCATCTCTTTGGCTTTAAAAATCCAGTGTGGGTAGCTAGGCTGTGCTGGCTGGTCCCTTTGTCAAGAGAAGGTAGAAGTTTCTGGGTTTCTCATACTTAGGATTGCACTCCCTCAGGGAAGGAGCAGTCTTGCCCCTTTATATGTGAGTGGGAGGAGCCAAGAGGGCACACCCTCCTTTTCCAGTAGCCTCTTCCCCCTCATCCAGATATCAACTCTGGGCACCTGAGCAGGATAAGATGGGTCCATATCAGGGTTGCCCTGCTTCCATCTCAAGGGTCCTTTCTACCTTCTCAGACCCTGCCCAGGAGTGAGACTGCAGAACCCACCTGTGTGGAGAGAATGGAATAAATGAGAACCCTTTTGAAGACAACTCTCCCAACCCTACAGCCATGCTCAGTACCTCTGCAGGGTCCAGGGACTACAGGGTCTAGGCTGAGAGCAGTTCTTATCTCACTGAGATGCTAGAGCCCAGCAGCGGACTCTAGACCTTTTGCGAGGTGGTTGTGTCCTGTCAGTGAGTCAGACCAGTCCCTAGGCTAAGATGCAGGTGTGTTTGGCTGATTGCAGCCCCTGCTGAGTGGCGCTTTGTCGGAGATATCCTCCAGGACCCTACTGGCTCCTGGCTTTTATTCTGTTCCTGGACCTGGCTCCTTGCTGTCTTTCTGGAGGGACTTTGCTCTTGACCAGCATTTCTTTCACTATCCTTATTGTGTTTCTTTTGCTTGCCCACCTTTGTGGTCCCTGGAGCTTTTCCTGCTGTCCCTTCAGATGCCTTCTAGAGTGGCCTTCCTTTCTACCCATCTATAGCCATTCAGTCCTAGCCCTGTTCTCCTCTCCACACACGCTGCCACTGCCTCCTGACCTGTTCCTTGCTTCCTCCCTCCCTTTTTGAGAATGGGATCTTTGCAAGTGCAAGCGACCGTGTTTTGCTCAACGGTCTGTCTCCTTCAGTACCATGGCCAGTTCCTGCCACATAAAAGATGCTCAGCAAATGTTTGGTGAATGTTCTGTGTCTCCTTCCTTCTAGGTACCCACACTTGAGGTGTTCAACACAGGTGCTAACTTTGGCTTACCCATCCAACCCCCACATACATATGTCTCCCCACCTGGTGATGTAAGTTCCCAACTCTAGGTAAATTCATATGCAGATGTCCGGAGAGGGCAGAGTGAGCTGGCATAGGGGCAGGGTGCTAGAGAGAATGTATAGGTGTATATAGTGTAGACTCAGGCCCATTTGACTCTGGTTCACTTTGGGCCACTCACCAGCTGTGACCTTAAGCCTGTGGGTGCAGACAAGAGATGTATGCAAAAGTCCAATGCCTGCACACAGTGTGTGCTCACTAAATGCAAGCTGTTCCAGACTATATTAAATTATAGGGATTGCAGAGCATCCATTATAGGGCATCCCATCCTGACACTTGCTTTCTGATCCCTGGATCTCTGACATAAGGCCTGTCACCTCTTTCTGGCTCCAAAGAATCTAAGAAAGATCCCTTTTCTATGGCCAGTCGTCCCCCGCCCTGCTCAATAATTAACTTATTCAACTCTCTAAAAGTACCTGCTGGGTCCAAAGTGCCCTAGGTTGGTTTGGGGGAAAGCCAGGTAAGATGCATGTCCTCAGAGTTTGCCACCCAGCCAGAGACACGGCTGCCCAGAGTAGGGAATAAGACAGCAGTATGAGTAGAGGCAGTGTTTTCAAGCAGTGGTTTTCAGCCATTAGTGGGTCATGGAATTAACTTAATGGGTCACGACAAGAATTTTTAGAGCAGAATAGAAATATCATAGGATGTGTTGTACCCAAGAAAAAAAGTGATTTCTTATACAGATATTATTTCCACTAGATAGATAGATAGATAGATAGATAGATAGATAGATAGACAGATAGATAGATAGATAGATAGATATGGATGGATATACAGATATACAGTGTGTATGATATAAAGCATATTTCTTATTTTGAGTCACAATACAAGTAGACAAGGTGCCTGGTGACAGCCATTCCTGAGAATCACACAAAGCTTCATCGAAGGAAGGGCCTCTACATAAGGCCTGGGATATTAATACCTGGATTGAGAGAGGGGAGGGAAGCCTCTTCTAGGTGGAGGCTATTACCCAGAAATGTCAGAGCAGGAAAGAGTGAACAAGCACAAAAAAAAAAAAACCAAAAACAAAAAAGAAGACTATAGTTTTAATTGTCCCACAGTTCGGACAGATGTATTCATTCTTACCCACATACCTGGTTTTGAGGGCATGTGTCCTCCTGCACTGTCCTTTTCCTTGTCCCATCTGCATCTGTTTGCTCCCTGGAACAGCCGCAGACCCTTGCCTCCATGCTCCTCCCCCTTGTGACTGCCTCCTAGTACCACTGTCGCTGTTCCTTGTGTCCCATGTAGCTACTGAGCTGTATACTCTTGGCTGCATCTCCACTGATCATGTCTACTCTGCATGTCCTGGTGGCCATGTAAGGTCAGCAGGACATTCCACTCTATCTCTGCTTTTACAGAAGGAAAAATTGAGGTTTGGGAATGGTCAGCTCAAACTCAGACTCATCGAGGGAATGGTGAATGAGAACCATCACCATATTTCCATTGTCCAGGAGGTATATTATTACATTATACTGAACCTTGAATTCACAATGCACCAACCCTGGAACCAGATCAACCATTCGCCCCTTTGGGATGAGAGTCTGTGAGTTATCAGTGCACTTCCCCTAGCAGGCTAGACACCCAGACAGAAACCAAGAGATACTTGCTGTGGTTTTCTAGCGATGTTGGAATATCAGCTTAGGCTCCATGGAAAGGATCCCGGTGATAGCAAAGGCTCTACTTCTTTCTTCGGTCTTCACTGTGTGTGACCCCCCTCTCACCTCTGCTCTTGCTCTTCCTCCTATTCTTGCTTTTCCTTTCCCTTCTCATCGGATAACCCCCTCATTTCTTCCCCCATTTCCCTTATCTTCTTCACACTCCCATGGCCCCTCACTGCCTTTCTGTGCTGCACATAGTCAGTTGCACACTGCTGTGGACAGAAAGTATCAACCAGGTGTGGTCAGGAAACTTTACTCAGGCACCATCTGCAGAGGGGCTGAGTCAGGCCCCAGAGAGGAGCAGCAGAGCTCCTGACCAAGGAAGGAGGAATGGGATGCATATGTTCCGTGAGTCAGTTTGGTCCTCTAGGGAGACAATCTGGACAGCTGGCATAGAAACTCCCTCTAGGCCTGGGGCAGGGTGGGAAGATGGAAGCAGAAGGGCCCCAGAAGGTTCTGAAGTAGGGAGGAGATAAATGCTGCCCTTAAGTGTGGACAGAGTCCTGAGCACCTCCAGACAAGTCCCCAGGCTTCTGCTTCCCTGTGTACCTCAGGAGGCTGGCTCCCTGCCCTGTGAGTCACAGGCTCAGCAGGGAGTGATCTATTTGCTGCTAAGCACTCAGCTGTGGCTGCTTTTCCAGGAGCTAGAGCCATTTACAGATGGGAACAGCGCTCATCTCTGGCAGGGGAGTCCCAAGCCCAGCACCAGCTCAGTGCCTTGAAATAGAGCTTCCTGTAGAGGCCAGGCAGACATGGAGCCCAGCTGAGACCTTCCACATGATCGCAGCCAGCCGGTTCTGTTTTTCCGGTGGGCCTGGTGAGGGAAGTTGCCCAAAGCACCAGGTGAGTAGATCATCTTGCTTTGGTCACTTTGTGCTTCAGGGCACACTGAGAACCCACCAAGCATCTGTGAGAGGCACAAGTCGTGTCTGAACTGGTTCTTAGAGATCAAGCCATCACCTTCTGCCATTCCTTACATCTTCCTGTCTCCTGATTCCCTTTCAGCATGCATAAACATAGTGTTCCCAGTGAAGAACTATCATTGCACCCCACACAAGGGTCACACAGGAAAACAAAATAACATAACAAATAAAGAAGCAATCCCATAATTATCATCTGAACATAAGATTTTGTGTTCTTTTGATGATTCTTAAGCACCCGGCCTACCAAGTTATTTGTTAGCACAAGAATATATAAAGCCCCTCCCACCCCAGCATCTTCTTGGAGGAAGAAAAGTCCCCATGATGAGTGTCTTACTCCTGTCAGCTCCTCAGATCGGCAGCTGTTCTGCTTCAAAAATACAGGCTCTTCTGTGTCTGAAAAATGCCTGTTAGTCTCCGGTCTCAGGAGTACTAGTGGTGTGATGTAGGAGAAGTCATTTAATCTAAGTCTGAATTTCTTCATTCATAATACAGGAAAAGAACAGAAACAGTTGTCATGGGACCTCAGTGAACGTTCATTGAGATAATGTTTGAAAAAGTATAATATAAACTTCGAAGTGCTGTGCAGATGTTTTATTTAATTATTTAACTCACTTCTGAGAAGTCCTTGCCCTAAGTACTTTGAATGCAAGTGGGTTAAACTCTCCAATCAAAAGCCATAGAGTGGGCTAGTAGATACTGAAAGCAAAACCCAACTGTGCGCTGCCTACAAGACTCACTTTACCTTAAAGGAACTGAAAGTGATACTCCACACAGCCAGAAACTGAGATAGAGAATGGTCCTGATGCTCCCACCGTGACTCGCTTAGCCCAGCTGAGCTTCTGACCCACACTGTCCTTCCTTGCATATTTGTTAGGCCTTGCTCGTTGGGGGAATGTGTGAGTCTGAGTGAGAACGGAATAACTGTCTCCTTGACCTGCTCCAGTGCGATCTGTGGTAGGGTGGTGTGTGAGGACAAGAAACATCTCTGGCTGGATATAGCAAGGCCCTTTGCAAACACAAAGAGTAACATAACCTTCAGAGTTATTGTGGCTGGATATTTAATAATAATCTGCCTGTCTCTGGGGGAGTATTTTAAGTAGGATGTGCTGTCTCCATACAATGAGGTTAAAGGAAACAGGAATGTACCACCCGTGGGGGTGTGGAGGCTTGGGGAAGGTCCGTCAGGTCCTGAGGCCTGGAGACCCTGAACTGTCTTCCCCAAAAGCCTAGCTCACTACCTTGCTGCTACCTGTAGCTCAGACCGCATCTTCCCTATCATGACCACTTAATAAGTACCATTCCAGGCACCATTTTGTTCCCAGCTTTTGCTCAGCGCCGGATCACTGCTCCGTTCAGTTCCCGTCTAAAGCACATCTCCTCTCTGTACACACACACACACACACACACACACACACACACACACACACACACACACGGCAGTGGAAACTGTATCCCCTGGTGAATCCATTACACTGAGAGCATAGGTCTGCCACAGCCTGTATCACAGTCTGCTCTTCGTACATGACTCCAGTCTTCTCTTCGTACATCATACATGACTTTATGTGAGCTAACAAAAATAACAGCTCTAGTTCCTTGAGTTTCACCAGATGCTGGGCTGGAGGGCTGCATGCATAGAAACACATTCGATCCCAAGAGCCCCAATGAGTGGGTAACGTTCTCTTTTCTCAGCCCAAACTGTCCGCAGTCACAAAGTGATGTAGTGGAACCAGGGCCAGAGCCCAGTCCATTAGGTACCAAAGCCCAGGCTCCTTATCCACGCGTTCAATGTAGAGAGAGGCTGAAGTGGGTTTTATGCACAATGCTTGGGAAGACCTCCTTGCTGTAGGTATGAGTCAGTGGCATGGTTTCCTTGCCTGGGTCATGGCCCAGGACCTTATTCTAGGTTCTTTCTTGGTAGTTTCTGGTACCTCTTGAGCTCCTAAGCTAAAGTAAGACCCCCGGAACCTCATAGCTCTGAGAAGTGGAAACGGACAAAGTTGAGAGACTTGGCCAAGACCTGAATCTGTTATTTCCATATAAATGGCTGCCCTTAGTAGCCCAGAGCACCCTTGCTTTCTGTGATTATTATTTTCCTTCCACGGGGGTGTGCAGGGTCAGTCTCTGGGTGGGCTGTTGTGGCTCTAAAGTTAGTACCCCACCTAGCTTTCTTCTTCCGACTAATGCCAATGGAGACCTAGTGCGTGCCACGCACTATTCTTCTAATCCTGGGACCCAGCCCAGGTACCCCGGGTACACAGGGTTGAGTAGCAGAGTTGAACATGTAGAGGGTGACAGCCAGGGCTGCCGAGGTTGGCACTGCCAGTCAAGCCCAGCTTCTGCCGTGGCAATGGCTGAAATACCCATATTTGTTTTCCCTCCCTCCCCTCCCACCGTAATCATCCCCAGGGAACGTATTCACATGCTTAAGAAGGAACATTTACTGGCTTCCCTGTATATGCCAGGCACCATGGGGGACGCACAAACAGCAACGAGTCCACGTCATGGCAATAGGGGACTGTGGGACACTGTAAGCTGATCCTCTGTCATCAGATCCACTTTGGATAGACACACACACACATGCACATGCAAGCACACACGCTGGCCAGAAGGCTAAGCCTAGAAGGGAGTGCTGAGGCTCTCTCCAGGCCCAGGCAGGGTCATCTGGCTCTATCTTCACAAAGCCTCTGTTGTTTCGCTGAAGAGTGTCGGGGCCCTGAGAAAGGGCCTACTAAGCCATGTTCCCACGGTAGCAACCAAGAGCACCCTTTGACTGTATGATTGCACTGGACATTTTCACTAACTCAGAGCAGGTCTGCAAGCTGAGCGTTGCACAGCCCCGGCCAGCTCCGTACACTTCTGAGTGTTCCTTCTGCCGCTCTGGAGGCTCCCAATCTGTTGCTCTTCCTCTGTCAGGTGGAATGCTAAGAGTGACCCAGGAATCCACCCTCCTTCCTCCTCCCCTGTGATCTCCCTGCCATTGCCCCTGCTTGATTGGATTTTTTTTAAATGTATCTTCCCCTCCTCTTTTGTATTTACATAATAATAAGTCTAATAAATAGTTGTCCAGAAGATGGATGAGGTGCTGTCTCTCTGTTTTTCTGACAGATTGAGCCCCTTATGAAACTCTCCAAAGCAGAGGCTTTGCTGCGCTAATGAAAGGTAATCACTGCGAAACCTAGCTGCCTGGTTCTTGGCGTGACTGCAAGGAGCACGCAGCTTGCTCTTGGATTTGGGTTCTAGTCACACCGTTCTTGAGCTTCAGTTTGTTCCTCTGGGAAGTGGGCCGAATGATGGCTGCCCACCAGCATCAAGAGTTTGGGGAGCCTGCAAGAAAATGCTTTGTCAGCTAATTGCAGTGAGGACATGTGGAAGACCCCTGCTTTCCTCAGAGTCCTCCCAAACATTGCCCTGTCTGGGTAACGCGTGGGAGGCATGAGCAGGCAACAGGCTGTGGGCTATAACTCCTCTCCAGGGAGACAGCAGGTCTTCTGGAAGCACCAAGAAATGCAAATTCTAGCCTCCCCTTGGCTCCTTGCTTGCCCTTTGTGGGCCTACGACTTTTCCTATAAAAAGAGAACGTGCCACAAGCCACTGCCTTAGTGCCCTCCACTCTGATGGATAAGACAGAGGACACCAGTGCCCTGTATTGGTGTCGAGATTGTCATCCGTGGCCAGTTCAAGCTGTGCAGGGTGCTCACAGTAGACAGAGCTAGGTGGGAACATGAAAGCTGTTTGCCTTTGCTCTGTAACTTGTTTTGCTTGCAGGGTCCCCTGGCTGCCTCTGAGCTCACGCTAAAGCATAGATTTTTTTTTTTTTTAAATATTCCCTTCTAAGGAACAGTTTTCCTTCAGTCAACCTGAAATGTCACCTGCCCTGGCCAGACACTCACATCCACACCTGGTACCTCTGCTTCCCTGCTCATAACTCACTCCTCCGGAAGTCCTGTACTCGTGGGTTGTGGTACCAGTTCTTCAGTCGGGTGCAAGGTCAGTGGTTAAGTTCCTTTGCCAGCATGGTGCCATAAAGAAGGCAGGAAATTCCAAGTTCTGTCCCTTCCTACCTAGCTTTGACCAAGCCATTTAATCAGGGTCAGCACAGGAGATCAATTTCTTCCTGATTTTTAATACAGTCTCCTCCTTCCTTCTGCTACACATGTATCACCTTGCATCTTAGTTTTGGGTTCTCTGAAAACAGAACCAAGAGCAGTATGGGTAGTTCCACACAGCAGGCACCAGACTGGCAGGGATAAAGGTGGAGGTCATGATAGTTTAGTGAGCTATTCATCTTGCCAGGTAGAGGGGATCAACCCCATGGGCACCTCTGAGAAACCATGTTGCATGAACCAAAGCGCATGGAACTTAGAGCATTGGACTCCTATCTCCGTTGGCTGTCCATAGTGTATGAGGAAGCACCAGACAGGGGAACAAACAAAAAGTATCCCAGGTCCCCACTGGTATGGACTCAGGGTGGATTTCAGCACTGCATCAAGTCTGTACCATGGGGTGTGCAGTGTGGTCCTCATTGTCAGCCATACCATTTGACTCTCTGCTAGATGCATTTTTCTCTTTTCTTTTTTTTTTATATATTTGACTTTTATTATTTTATTTTTAATAGTATTAGTTATCACACATTCTAGGCAAGTACCAGGGATTGAACCCACGACCTTGAGGATGCTAGGTAAGCTCTCTACCACTAACCTGCATCCCCAAGCCCTAGATATGTTCCTTATTTATTTACTTCATAGTTTTTACTCATGTCCATTGCGTACAGACCTGAGCCTTTCCAGCGCAGGGTTCATCTGTTCGCTCTATACTGTTCTTAGAAGAGCACCTGGTACATGACCGAGAGTAACATCTGCTTTTGAATGAATGTGCAGATTCAAAGAAAAAAATGCATATCAAATTCTCAGTACAGATAAGATATACAAAGGGCCCGAAGAGCACTGTTTCCATTATTCAATTACGTGGACACAGCTCCTGTCCACTTGAGTCCAGGTGGCCAAAGGGCTGAAGCATTTTTCTCACCCCCATGGCAGAGTAAACAGAGGCACAGAAGTCCCCATGAGTGATCTGATGACTTCTGGCAGTAGGTTGACCTGGGTGTGGAGGGTCTTCCATCCTCATCACCCCTGATAAGCTGAGTGGTGAGGCCTCTGTCACCACACCTTGGGGAACCTTTGTCCTCGCTAATTGTGTGTCAGAGGAAAGCAGCTTCCTATGTCAGAGGCAATTTCTGCTCTTCTCTTGGAAACTCAAGAGACCAGATTCCATCCAGGAGTGGGGAGGCAGGGTGCCTAGAGGTTGCCTTTCAGGAGTCAAGGCAGTGAGGGTCCCCGGGTCACCTCCCCAGGTCCCAGGGCTGCTGGAGCAGGCCTGCCCCTGGCTGCCTGTCGTCTGCTGGGGATTGTGGTGCCATTTGTTCTAATTCTTGTTGGCATTTCATTTCACACACTATTAAATGAACCTCTCCAGAAGGGATGAAAGAAAAGTTTGCTTTGGCGAGAGAGGGAAAGTAATGTGTACTCTGGGGTAAAACAAGGCCCTGATTTATTGCTGTGAGGAAAACCCCAGTAGATATGGTGCCAGCCTCCAGACCCCAGGCTCTGGGCTGGGGATCTGAGCCTGGGCTCTTCCTGGTTCTATTTCACCTGAGGACCTACTTAGCCCTACAGGGAGGAGGAAGGAACTGAGGGGGACTCCAGCCTAAAAGGGGGACCCTACCAGCAGGGAAATCCCCCTAGACTGATGGGAGCCTGAGCAGACCCCCCAGCAGGGCTGTAGACTTTCCAGGGCTAGAGCTGGTGAAAGGGAAAAAGAAAATGTTAGGTTTTATGTGAGAGGCTGGATGGCAGCTCTCTGCAGGCCCTGGTCTGCTTTAGTTAACCCTGAAGATGCTGCAGAATCTGAGCAGAGCAGAACACCTGTCTGCCTGCTGCTCTCCCTGTTCCTCTTCCTCATGCCTCCTTGCTTGTTTTGGGGAGGTCTTCATAGAGTACCTACTGTGTGCCTGCTACCTGGAACCTGGAGCTGAGGATAGCAGTGGAAACTATTTCAAACCCTGCTCTTGAGAGGGTCTTGTGCTCAGAAGGGGACCCGAAGTCGGACAGCGGAGATGCCAGGGTGCCAATGTGGGGTGGGTTCTTGAAGGGAAAGTAGGCGAAAGCCTGGCTCTCAACCCCGGGGGTTCTGATGTCACTGATTAGGAGTGTGGTTGCCGTTAGCTCTTCTTAGCTCTCAGGTGATCTTCATGGGCTCAAGCTTACAGGGTTCCTCAGGTGTCTCAGAGGGAATGGAATCATGGCTGGGACCTTATTGGGGGGAAGGTAGGAGGAAGCATGTCTTGCTTGAGATTAAGAACTAGACTTTGCAAGGTTTAGTGGTTCTCTGTACATCGCCAGAGGGCCTTGCTCAAATACACATTCTGGCTTGATCCAGTAGGCCTGAGCAAGGCCTGCAGTTCTTCTGACAAGTCCCCAGCCTTGCTAGTTCTGCTGCTCTGGAGACACTGTCTGTGCAGTCATAACCTAGAGAATGATCAGGAATGACCTGCTTCCCCACATCGCGTGGCTGGCCCCCTTGTTATCAAGGCACACTGCATCTGTCTATCTGCCTCTCCCCTCATACAGATGTTAGCTATGTATTTCCTCTGGTTAGGACCCATTGGTGCCTCATGTCACCTGACAGAGGGGCGGAAGTTCTAGCTGGGGCATTTCCCTCTTCATCCCTGCAATTATTGGTGTTGCCCTCTTCCTAGCTGCCCAGTGCCTGCGGTCTTCCCACTGTCCCTCTTGCCAGAGGAGTGTGCTAACCCAGAGCCTTGGTACGCATGCTGCTTTTCCATTTCTGGTCAGAAGTACACTATTCAAAGCAGTCGGCACACTGTGGGAACTTTCCCCACTCCCCGTTACTGTCCATTCATCCCCTTCCCCTGTGCTATCTCCATCTCTCTCATTGCCATCAGATGTGCGCCCCTCCTATTGGATGTCTAGTCCCCCGTGTGCTGAAAATGCAGGGACTTTTTCTTTTGTTTTTGTTGGATCTTGACTCCCAGCTAGAAACATTATTTGTTAAATGCCTAAGTAGGTTCCATGTTCTCGAGCAAACTAGGCTAGTATCTGGCAGCAGATGGGCGTCCAGTACATGTTGAATGAGCGAGTGGATGGACTAATAGATGGAGGAGTGTGTTCCTGATGTAGCTCAGACACTGGCCTCAAACAGATCTCTTATCTTTACTCAGGGCCAATGCTTTTGTCTATAGCATGCAAGGCTTCATTTGATGACTTCCAAGGTTTGTCCCTCGCTGGAAGTTCAGGATTCTGCTTTTATGAGGTTTTGAGTCAGTGCGCCTTGTCTGGTTGCAGTGAATTGTCTTCAGGGACAAGAGCTGACAGATTAAGAGGACGGGTCAGGTAAGACTAAAGGAGTTTGGACTTCAGCTTCGTTCCAAAGGCAGCAAGGAGCCACTGAAGTTTGCTGAGCAGGAGAGTCGCCTGATCAGTGTGGCACTGCAGAGACTGACTCAGCAGGGCAGGATGTGAGGTAGGGAGAGGACTCCACCTCTGCCCAGCCCTCCATCTGGCTGCTCTACCTAATTGTTTACAGATCCTCCCGTGGCACAGAGGGTTCCATCTATGCAGCAGGCATCCCTGCATCCTAGCAATGTCAATCACTTTGGGCCAGGCCTCTCTTGCCCTTCCCCAAGGAGTCTGCTGACCCCCATTGACCCAGTGGATGAAAAAGTGCTGGAGCTGGTTGTCTGTTTCAGGACTGGCATGTATGCAAACCTTCCTGAGGAAGAGGGGAGTTATTGTTTCCAGGAAGGGAATGTCCTGAGCCTCTGAGAACTCAGACTCTAGTCACCATGTCCCTGGTGCTCTCAACACTCCCCTCCCCAACACACCATTTTCTTCCCTCCCAGAAACCTGCTTCTCGTTCCTCTGTTCAGCACAGGAGAATCCAGAGTACTCCTCCCCTCCCCCATGCAAGCCAGGTCAGCACCTGCCTCTTGACTGTTGCTTGAGTATTGTTTCTACTTGCTCCTGCCTTCTAATTTACTCCATTGTCATCCTCCAGGCAACAGTATGCCCCAGCCTTCCAACAGGTCTCCCACCCTCCGGTCTCGCCCCATCCATCCATCTCCTGAGTCGCTTCAAGAATCACTCATTAGCCATTCACTCACTCAACATCTCCCGAGTGACTCATGTGTACTGGGAGCTGCGCAAGGCACCAGGAAGGTGGCGATAAGCAGGAAAGCCCGCGGTGTCTGGTGGAGAAGTCGATGCTCCCCAGCCCTCCTGACAGCATTAGGGTTCCGGGTGGCACCAGAAGCGCTAAGTTATGAGTAGAGGGCAGATGGAGAGCTTTGAGAGCAGTCTCTGACGTCGTCAAAAGAGAGTGGGAAAAGGTCTCTGAGTAAATGAGCCATATTGTAGGGTTCAGGGGCTTGCAGCCACCCTTATTCTCTCAGTGAAGCTGAGATGCTGATGGTCAGGCGCTCCTTTCTTCTCTGGCCTGGCTCCCCACCCTGGCCTCAGCTTCCTCTTGCCCGGCCCCATGCCTTGATGACACCAAGCATCTCCTTGTACACAGCATGGTTGCTTTTGCTGTTGCCTCTACCTAGAATGCCATTCTAGCCTTCCTCCCATGAGCTCTACACAGCACGCTGTCTCTTAAGTCCCAGCCCCCTCTTTCAGGAATCCCACCTGCTCCTCCACACAGCAATGGGGTCACCCCAGTGTGTTCCCTGTTAGCTTCTTCTGCCGAACCCTACCTGCTGCCTAGGCACTCTCTGCTTGCCTATACTGACTTATCTCAGAGACTAGGGAAATATAAATGTGCTAGGCCAGGTTTAACCAGGACCAGCTTTGTCAGCAGGCTCTGGCCACAGCCTGAAAGATCTCCAAGAGCACCCTGGTGTTAAACACTTTCTTAGCTCTTCACCAAAACCTAAAGCAGTACTGTGGAAAGACACAGAGGGGCAATCTGTGTGTGCCTGCCTGAGAGAATGTGTGTGCGCTTATATGTATGAGTGTGTATGTGTGATCAGCAAATCCAGAGGAAGCCCGAAAAGCACAGTTTATCAGGATGATATGTTTCTATGTTTTCTGCATGAATTATACAGAGCAGGCCTGTGCTGTGCATTTTGCTATTTTTATAAGTCAGTTTTGCAGAGTTTATTTTTCTTGAGCTCATTTGTTGGGATAATGACATGTTGTCTGAAAACGTGGATAATTGAAAGGTTGTTAGGGATGGGGATTGAGTCCACCCTGGGAACTGGAGTGAGCAGGGATTCCAGTTGGACGCTCACACACTATGAGCCTCTAGTCCCTCTCCCTCACACCTCCACAGGGTATGCTAGCTCATTACTTGCTGCAAAGAGGCAGTCCCCCTCTGCTGCTAACACTGGAAAAGCAAATGCTCCTAGGGATTGAGCACCCTTCCTGCCACACGTGTTCAGCAAAAGATGGAGGCTGCCGCCATACCCACCATTACTACCATTATGGTTGTTGCCATTTTAATTATTTAATTTTCGTTATTATTGTCATTGAGTGTGTCACCAAAATACCCAAAATTTGCATCTCCCAAGGGAGAAGGACAGGTTTTTCTCTCTCGGAGCAATTACAACCAAATAAGGATAAGATATTAAAATGATTTCGTTTATGTAGATATTGTTCTATGTTAATGAATAAAAACAGGCAATTCAATTATTTGGGAGTAAGAGAAGCAAGTGGTTGCACAAATAACCCAAAAGCCAAGAGCGCCTGCAATGAAATCGATTCAGAAAGCTGTCTGCAATCAAACCAGAGAGCATGAGGTGAGTCCGACTGGGCCAATTTAAGGCTTCGGCTGATGAAGTATCAGAAGGACCTTGCAGTGAAGTGTTGAATAAAGTAAAGGCCCCAATGGCATGAGCTGTGTTGGTTGCACGTCTATGGAAAGTCTTTCTTGTTAATTTGAAAAGCTACTTAAAAGCATAGGGCTTGAATTTCCCTGCATGCTCCATGCTTATGCATAGATGGATGGGTTTGGCTGTTAGTCTGGCAACCTCGAGTAATACCCACGCTGCTCCTTTAAGAATCAAGACGAAGGAACAGACAGTAAGCAGTTGACCTGGAGAGATGAACAGATAATAATAAATGCAGCGGAGTCACTGAGCATCAAGCATGTGTCAAGCTTGAGATCTCTTCAGTAGCCCTTTTATCAACAGAAGATACGTTCTAAGGCCAACTGTGGCCCAAGCCAAGGGGACCAATGAACTCTGTATATGTTGTGTTATCCCATGCATACATACTTGTGATAACATTTTAATTTACAAATCAGACATACTAAGAGGCTAATAATAATTATTAATAAAATATAGCAGTTGCAACAACATAATAGCATTTATGTGAATATGAGCTCTCTCAAAATATTTGACTGCATGATCATTACCCTCATGAGATGAAATCGTGTCTGTATGATGAGCTGAACTGTGGCAGGCCATTTCCTTTATTAACTTGATTGGATCAGAAATGTCTAGGGCATTAGCAAGGTACCGCTTTGGATGTATTTGTGATAGTATTTTAATGTGGGTGGTACCACCCCCAGGTCCCAGTCTTGAAATGAATGAAAAGGGGGAA
This sequence comes from Microtus ochrogaster, assembly GCF_000317375.1. Classification (NCBI taxonomy): domain Eukaryota; kingdom Metazoa; phylum Chordata; class Mammalia; order Rodentia; family Cricetidae; genus Microtus; species Microtus ochrogaster. The sequence goes on from NW_004949158.1 coordinate 1,610,940, forward strand.
AGGAGAAAGCCACCTGAGCACCAGTGTTATCCTTTTGTGACCTGTCAAGATGTGAAAAGCAGCCTCTCCGTCCCGCTGCCATGCTTCCTTCTGAATGATGGAATGTAGCCTCTAACTGTAAGCTCAGATAAACTCCCCCCACACCTTGTGTTGCCTCCTGCCATCTGCTTGGTCACAGCAAGAAGTAAAGTAATGAATGTAGAATTTTAAGTGTTCAGCTACTACATAAAGGCTCCTTGAAAACAAGAACCGCAATATGTTGTCAGCCAATCTGGTAGAATAAGGGACTAACAGTCTGTCTATAATCATATACTGTTCAGGGGGATGACTCCTGCCCAGGGTGGGATGGCGTAAGACTCACTAAGCACTCAGAATGCCGTGTAATTTAAACCTTAGGGCTCATTACATTTGGGCTGTGATTGACCCTATGCAACAGAAAGCACAGGGTGTGAGACCTCACATCCAGGAAAGCTACCAGAAATGTGTGGACTTGTTTAATAGCTGCAGCAGCCCCATGAACTAATTGTGCTGTAACAATCTGAATGTTGTCACACAACTGAGACCAACAGAAGAGCACACTGTTCCAAATGCATCCAACTGGTAGATCACCAAACCAGGGTCCAGGTGCAAATTCTAGAGATTAGACCATCACCCCACTGTCTACATCATTACCGTCGTCATCCACACACACAGAAGTAAACACACATGTATGCATGTGCATACACACACACATACACACACACTTACACATTTCTTTATCTGACTTTTGAGAACATTCAGAAATTGGGCAGGATGGTAGTCTGATATTATTTACAAATTTGGATTAACTTAGACAATTGGGCATTCACCTGAGCTTCTGAGGTTTTCTTGCCTGGCTGTGGTCCTGGCTGTGGTCAGTCTCTTCCTGATGCAGTAACCCTGATCCCAGTGCCCTGATCCCTTAGCAGGCAAGGACTTTGGAGGAACTTGACAGCTAATTTGCTAAAGCTTCTGACTGCATTGTACCTTTGACTTTGGTGACCCATCAATCTAGAGAGCAGTTAGCTGAGCTGGGGAAGTAAACTCCTTGGGTGGACTTTACCACTGAAGCTTGTACCCTTGGAGTACAAGTTTGAAGCTCCTTGGGGAGCTGAGTCAGGAAAACAGCCTCCTGTGTCCCTAGCAATACATTCAAATTGTTCTATCCTTCATAGGCCAATTATGGGAAGAGAAACAGGATACTGCAGAGAATGGCTGTGGTTATGGTTCTCACCAGGATAAAGACAATACTCACCTGCAGGGAAAACAGTCCACTAGAGCTCAGAGCATCAACAATAGCACAGTGCCCAGAGCTGTGGAGCACATGTGGGCACCGGTAAGAGGTCCTTACTCTGTTGTCCTCTGCCTTGGCCTGGGCCACCCCAGGTATCTAGAAGACATGTCTCCACCCAACCCAACCCCTTGTCCAGCTCACAAGCCCAAGGTAACCTTGACTTCTCCAGAAGCATGGTCTCCCTCCCACTCGGCTTCGGCTCTGATTCTGTCAGTTCTCTGCTGTCCTGGAAGGCTGTTTCATATCGTGCTAAGTCCCAGGCAGCTTCCCATACACCCAGGGGCATGGAGGCCGAGAAAATAAAAATTCATCTTAGTAGCTGCCTTCAGAGATGTATAATCAAGAGGATAAATCTGCCTCTAAAAACCATAAAACACATTGTAAACATGAGAGAAAAACAGAAAGGAATTTGGTCAATCTACGGGGCTATAGTGACAGAGATAAATGTGAGTTGACTGTGTATTTTAGGGCTGGGTTCCACAGCCCTGGGTGGTCAGGGCAGCTGCCTCTTGTCACACAGAAGGAAGAGCAATATTCCAGTCCTCATGCCCCATTAGTGCCAGTTGCTCTAGGCACCTTCTCTCTCCATGGAGTCACCAGACAAATTGTACTTCTGTGACTTAGTTTCCTAACCTGTGATGCAAGAATGTGCCTACGGATTAAGGTGACAAATGAGATTAAATAAACTCTTTGACATATAGTCAGTACTTCCCAAGTCTCAAGTCTGATCTCAGTGCAGCAACCTACGCAAGTGTGTATTTAGGTCTCATTTCCTTGAACACAGGAGAGCTACTGAGAGTGGAGAGAAAGAGGAGGTAGGAGATGCCTGGATGATGTACTTGAGTAGATCCAGAGTTAAGCGTTGTGTGTAGTCACACTGGCTTAGTTCTGTTTCTTTGTTGGAAGGGGGTTCCATTAGCGTTGACCCTATCCACGGATAGGGGAGATGGAGGCAGAGGCTAAAAAACAGGGTCAGTGCTTTACAGTTCAAGTACATGGCCAATCTAAGTAGTTATAGCTGGACTCTGCTATATCTTCTTTGGAAAAATAAATAGAAAAGACAAAACGGGGAGAAGGAAATAAGGAATTTCTAGAGACCTGAAGGACTAGGGAATGGAAAGTTATTGTTCGGCTCCTGCCTCCTCCCTGAGGGTCTTCAGGTGGGTAGCAACCCAGGGGAGCACACTTCCAGGTGTACCATAGCAACCGAGCCGTTCTTCCATCCATTGGCTCCTCTCTCGGGTGCGACACTTTCCTTGGGGATAGCCCAGGTCTCTCACGCTAGTGTTCGAGGCAAAGTGCAGTCAGGTTCAGCCCAGAAGGTTCCCATTTGGGACTGAGGATTCCTCTGGGTGAATGGTACAGTCTTTTCCAAGCTCTGCTCCCATGACCTGCGAAGGCCCTGAAGCCACATCTAATGGTCCTGGGAACCACATCCGATCTTATTCAAGCCTATACAGAGACACAGTGGCTCCATTAACATATCATATTTCTTCTTTTCTTTAACCCTTATGCAAATCCTGTATGGTAGGGAACTTGGCCTTGAGAAAATTCTCAATGAGCTTTTGTGCTGCCACATGGCAAAGTCTGGAGTCTGACCTCTGTATGGTAACTCTAGCTATACCCCGTCATCTCTAGGTTCTTTTGAAATCTTTTGAAAGCTACCTGTGGTCAAGCTTTCATGTAAAATTCAGCTTCTCATTAGGGACCTCCTGTAGCACTGGCTTTTGGATGGATGGGTGAACCAGGGAAGCTGGGTTGTTATAAAATAAATCACCATGTAAGCCTTGAGAACTTATGGATACTGTATGTTTTCTTCTACAGAGAAGCAAAATCACACCAAGGCAGCTGTGTGGGTCTACACAGACAAGATCCCTGGGGCAGACTCATGGATATAGAAAGCAGAAGGGTTTCTATATCAAGGGCTGGGATAGTGGTGAGGGACAAGGAGCTAGTGCTAGCCTGGGAAGAAGAAGACCTCCTGGATAGCTGATAGCAATTCCATTGTAGGATTGTACTTGATGCCACCAAGATGAGCACTCCTAAACATGGGAATACGGTGAAAGCAAAACCCTCAATTCAAATGAAGGAGGAGAAGCAGGTCAGGAGTTAGGTTTTATGGGCGGAGGTATGGTGCCCCTCAGTGATGTCCATATATGAACCCCAGCATCTGTGACTATTCCTTCCACAGCCAAGAAGGCTTAGGCTAGGTGGGTGGTCCTGAAGCTGCATAGTAGCTCCGTAAAGAAGAGCAGAGTAGCCTGGGTTATCCAGGTGGGCTGTTGCAACCGCAGGGTACTTAAAAGTGAAAGAAGGAGCAACAGAGCAAAGAGTCAGAGGGATGTAACCCGAGGAGGGCTCAACTTGCACTTCTGGCTTGACTTGGGAGACGGGCAAGCTAAAGACTACAGCCTAGTGGGGCCTGTTCCAGGCCTCTTATCTACAGAGCTGGAGGCTAATGCATGTGTGCTCTTTAAGGCATTAAGCTTGCAGTCTTTTGTAACAGCAGAAATGGGAAACTCCCACAATTCCTGAATAGGGATGTTTGGAATAAAAGGGTTCCTGCCCCAAGAATGAGGCTGCCATGGAAGGATCCCATTCACAAGGAAGATGTATTCTATGAGATGGAAAATTAATAATTGCACCCAGCCATTGAACTCTAAATTAGCAATACCCCCAATAAACTGTTAGCCTGTACTTCAAGCACTACCCCAAGCTCCACTTTCGTATCAACTCATAAACATATCATATGGGAAATGATCACTATCATTTTCTATTTCACAAAGAGGAAAGTGAGGCTCAGATTGTGGTCAAAGCCACAGTCCTACACACAGGGTTGCTAGGATCTGAAGCCAGCCCCCAGAAGCCTTCTCTGGCTACTACACTAAGGAAATGACGAACTATCCTGTCTGTGTGACCCTTCTTCCCACCTATCTCCCTGAGATAACCAGTGTCTTAGGTTGCCAGTTTATCCTTCCTTCCACACACAAGAGCATGGCACACACATTCTTGCTTATATTCCTGTTTCTTATCTGCAGCTAGGACACCAGGGATACTTTCTTCAGATTTGTGTTTAAATGTAGCATGTTCAGGAGGCAGTGTGCGCAGCTCCACCCTCTTCATCATGTGGGCAGTGAAGGGGGAGGGGAATAGTCCCAGCATGCTAGTACTTTGCTTCAAAACAGCAACTAACATGCCAGGCGTGGTGGCACATGCTTTTAATCTCAGAAGTTGGGAGGTAGATGCAGGCAAACGTCTGTGAGTTCAAGACCAGTCTGGGCAGCATAGTGAGTTTCCGGCCAGCTAGAGCTACAAGGTGAGAACATGTATTAAAGAGTGAAACTTGTTGTAACCGGACCCTTCCAGTCACAGCTGTCTGGGTGAGTTCCAGCAGTGCCCAGCAGGCCTCGAATGTCTTGTCCTGACTATCTTTCTGTCAAGGGAGGGATTAGAATTTCTGTGTCACTGGGAGAGAAACTGAGGTTCAGAACTGCTTTGAAGTCATGTACTCAAAGTTGAGCTTGATAGTTAAGCCTGTGATTTCAGCACTTGGGGGGAAGAGGCAGGAAGATTGAGAGCTCAAGACTGTCCCTCAGCTACAGAGCTAGTCAGAGGCCAGCCTGGGCTACTTGAGACTTTGCTATAATAAACAAATAAAAACAAACAAACAAATAAAACTAAAGAAAAGAAAGGAAAAGTTAAATAACTAATTACATGTCACCTTAGCAGAGAGAAGCCTGACCCTGTTTTTTCTGATGTGGGTCTAGCTCTAGGTTTACTGAAATGGCGGTGGGGGTGGGGCTCAGTCTGATGGAAGCCTGGCAGGTTTTTGATTCATTTTGACTCATTAGCGGGAGAGGCTGTCCAGCCACCAGGTCTTTACCTAGCCCCTTTGAGGAAACACTTCTCAGCCCTAGCTAAGGAGTGCCAGTGTGGTACCCTGGGAAGTGAGAGCCCCCTTTGCCTCTGGGGCATCTAGAGCAGCAAGCTGGGGAGCAGAGAGCCATGAGACCCTTTTCTAAGGTCCCCTTCAGCCACAGGATTCACAGACTACTCACGTGGGGAGGCTTTCTAGTTGTTGTCACCTTTGTTTGCAGGTTACTTGGCTACAAGTACAAAGTCCAGGCCCGGTACAACTTACTGCTTTAAACAAAGAGCCCCATCCAACAAATTGCATTAAATCACCGGGCTTTGTCCGCATTCCGACACCCTTTCTAAATCTGCCTATCTAATTAGCTTCTTCTCAGAACCCCAAATATGATTAAATCTGTATTAAAAATATCTGTGCGGTGTAGGATTAGACACACCTGAGCATTTTCTAAATTTAGCAGAAGGACAATAGGCTCTGGGTGACTTTAATTGGATGCGTGATTGCTGCGGGAGTACATTTTAATTTGGATTTCCAGTGTGTTTCTCGGTCTCTTGTCTTTAAATTTGTAGCCGAGGAAGGGGGAGCCAAGCAGCCGGGCCGTTCATAAGGATCTTTCCTTAGAGCTGAATGAACAACACACTGTGGCCATCCAGGGGAGGAGGGGACAGCTGCTTATGTGTTCCCTCCCTTCGGCTCATAACTCCTGCACTCTGCTTTGACAGATACCGAGGCCGAGGCTGGGTAGAAACGGGAAAAGCAGCTAATGGACCCTTGCAGGGTCCCCTGTCACCTGCTTTCCTTGGGAGTCCCCAGTAGTTCTTTCTGGTTTCAATGCTTGGGAGGAAGCTTTGCTCAGAGGGGTGTGCGGCTGTTGGGACAGGTGGAAAAAAGGAGCCAGGAACTTCATCTCCCAAGCTCTGGTGGGTCCCTGGCTGAACCATAAAACGGTGCCATTCTAGAACAACTAACAGTAACGACATCCCTACAGGAGGCACAAGGCAGGCTTCTGTCACCGGGCTTGGATAACTTCCCTGATTGTACCTGTCACCTTCCATCAGGAGGGAAAAAAAGACTGTGTGAGTCGCAGGCGGGAACCGTGGTATGGTCAGTCTGTGGTAGGAAGCCTAGAGATATTTTCTGTGGGGTTGAAGAGCAGGGCTTGCCCCACCCAAGGACCAGAGATGGGACCGGATGAGCAAGTCTGGGCACTGGGGGCTGCTGTGAGAATGCATGGTTTCCCTTCAGGGTGCTCAACATCCTGCTGGAATTATTACACCAGGTGCTTGCAACTGATTTTCAATTTGCAAAGCAAAACAAATTTGCATTAATCAGAAAAATCCGCAGGAAAGACTGTTTAGATTGTAATGCAGCTGCCAGAGCCATTTGGATTCCAGGTTTGCAGGAGGCTCTATTAACCCTGATGCCATTGCAGGCTTGTTACCACCCTCTCCAAACAGGCACGTCGGAGGGGCACAGATGTCCTTCCTGGTTCCAGTCTGTGTGGCCTTTTCCTCCAGAATACTGGAGAACAGGAGGTGGGGCCATAGGAGATGATTTCGTCATGCTGTGACACCATCCCAAGGAAGGGCTGTGTAGGCAGTGATGTGAGGTTTTACGCAGGGTTGTCCCAATGTCCGAGGTCCAAGACACCTAGGGTCATCGTCTGTGAGTTAAACTCATCCTCTGCTGTTAACTCAGCTCCCATTGCCGCTTTTCCTCCAGGTCTGGTAGCTGTCTGCACATTGCTTGCTTCTGGCAGGTGGAGATCTGTCTTAGCCTGGGCTTATGCAAAGGCAACAGGTGAGGATGGTGTAGCCATCAACTGTAGCCTCTTCTGAAGCCTTGCAGGGGTGTGTTCTGTAGTTAAGTCCTCTGCTTTGGTCAAAATTCATTGCAATGCTTTCTTTCCATCAGGCAGAAGAGCGAGCGCGCTGGGCTGTGCTCTGTGCTCAGCAGGCCTGTGAGAAGGGTTCTTGTCGACTTACTTCTGAGTGGAGGACCTCCATCCAGTGGAGGCTTCTAGAGACTGGGCTTCACAGAGAGGAGTTGTTCAGTGCCTGTCTCCTGATGTGCAATGGCGATGCCCTCACACAACAGGTGTTTGGTGGGCACCATTCTAATCCCTTGGTACTAGAGTAATGAGCGCGGTAGAATGAACTCCCTCCCCGACTGGAACCCATATGATAGTGGAAGTTGATGTTCTAGAGATAGACAGGCAAGAAAAATGTCAAGGGGAAATAGGATTATGTAATGTGCAATTCCCTTTGTGTCCCTGTGGTAAAAAGCAAAGAAAAACAGCTTCAAAGAAGAGTGTTTTATTTTATTTGAGCTCACAACAACAGAGGGTTCTCAAGGTCACTTGGTCACACGGTGATGGGAGCATGTGGTAGGAGTTGGGCATTCTGTACCTTGTGACAGACAGAAAAGGACCAGGACAAGAGAAATGCTTTAAAAGCAAGGCCTAGGGACCTCCTTCCTCCCACCCTGGCCCACCTTTCGCAAGCCTGCTAGCTCCCACCGTCTGGGCACATTCTGAGTCTATCTGTGAACTAAACCATGGATTCGGTTAGAGTCTTCATGATCTAGAAACATCCGCCCAGACACACCCAGAGGTGTGCTTTGTTAATCTGCTAGGGGATCCTCAGTCAATTGGGTTGACAGTGAAGATTAATCATCACCCTAGAGAAGACTGCTGGGGTAGTGTTGTTAAAGGGAGGGCAGGCAGGGGGAAAATAGCCAAGGCAGGGGGAGTTGTCCTACCACAGAAGAAAAAGCCACTGCTGCAGGCGAACAGTGATCTCATGGAAAAGAATGACTGAGCAACCCATTTACCAAGGAAGAGAAACCTTGCAGATAGAGAGAGAACAGCCCTGGAAGCAGGAGCAAGCCAGATTCTTCACATCCAGGCGGTGATGAAAACAGGACTGGTCCCATTGGGGCCTCCGAGGCCACCGTAGGCTGCCCCATGAGCTGCAGCAGCCTTCCTGTCACACTGTCTATGACACACTCGTCCCGTGGGCTCTCAGCTCATATCCGTATCTTTGGGGCCTAGCTCAACGCTGGCCTATAGTAAGGATGAGAGACTGCTTGCTGCATGAATGGAGGGAGGGGAAGAGAAGGAAGAAGCTGGGGCTTGTGGTCCTTATGTGTAATTCTGCTCTCAGGAGGTTGATGTGGGAAGACTGACCAGCTTGGACTACACAGTGAGTTTCAGGCCTGTCTGGACTGTAGAATAAAACTGTCTCTAATTAATTCTGCCATTCACGGTTCATCTTGGAGGGTCTACCTCAGGGCCCCCCCTCCTGTGTACAGAGAAGTCACAAGTGCCCTTTGACCTAGAAAGGAATCAGTGACACAAGAGGACACTGGTTAGCAGTCACTTTCCTGACCCCGTTCCTGGTGAATAGTGGCTGTCGTCAAAAGAGGGAGGAGTGTGCACTTGGAGATTTCTAAAAAGTGCATGATAAAATGATGGGCTGTGTTCATGAGTTTTCCCATTGTTGCAACTACATACTTGACAAAGGCAACTTCAGGAGTAGTGGATTTATTCTGGCTGCGGATACAGCGCATCATGGCGGAGAAGGCATGGCAGTAGGAACAGGAGGCGGCTTAATCTGTAGTAAGGAAACAGACGGGAATGCTGACACTCAGCTCCCTCCTTCTTATTCAGCCCAAGACTTTAGCCCCGTCCTTCCACATTTAGGGTGAGATTCTGACCTCAATTAACCCAATCTAGAAACTCCCTCACAAGCTTGCCCTGCTGTTTGTGTCCTGGGTGGTTCTGTATCCTGTCAATCAGACAGCATCAACCATTATAGCGCCCATAGCGGAGCCCAGGTTTCAACTGAGAACTGTACGAAGATAGGCTTCTGCGGTTCAGCTGAGCCTTGTGTTTGTCTGCAGATCCCTGGAGAGCCACCTACATGGAAGGGGCCCTTGGCAGGTCAAGTTCAACACCCAGAAGGCAGTGTGGCAAGGAGTCCTAAGTTAGATCCAGGATGAATCCCAACCCAAACTGAAATGCCCTTGCTCCTCCATGTTGCTAAGTCTAAGGACAGGCAAGCAAAGGACGTCCCTTCCATTTCCTGATACCCAGTGCTGGAACCAGAGACAGAGGGCCTCTTACTTCTTCCAGAAACTTTCATTCCACCCTGGCTCTTTTCCCTACAGTGACCAGCGCTGGCTATGCCCAAAGCTTTAAACGAGGTAGCAAAGCTCTGGGGAAGTTTTGATATTTGGGCTTGGCACTCTTTGAGTATTTGCATTTTTCTGCTTAGCCCAGAAAAGGATGTGTAAGGCCATCCTGGCCAGCAGGTAGTATCAAGAAAGATCATCCTGAAACCTGGCCTAAGGGAGCAGGCTCTGGGGCCAGGTACATTGGGTCTTGGATCATGTCCTGACGTGGCCGGTGGTGTCACTTTGGGCGTGTCCTTTCACCACTCTGAACCTTCAGTCCTTGCCTGGGAAATGGAGAGGTGATGATAATTTCTCTGGCTCCCTCTTAGAAGTATAGTGAAGAGTAAGTGGGAAAAAAATCAAGATAAGGCACTTAGCGTGATGATCGACCCATGCTAAGTGCTTCCTAAGTGATTCCTGCCTTTCAGGGAAGATAACAGAAGGAATGAAGAGAAATGCATGTTTAGGAAAGAAAGGACAGCCCAGGGAGGGACCAGAGTCCAGGCATCATCCCAAAGGATGCTTCCTTCGAAAGCAGGTCAGCAGCAAGAAGTAGTGCAAACCCACTACTATTGTTGGCCATGCTGACTATCCAGCCCAGGATGCGGATTGTGTACATCAGCCTGAGTGCCGAGCAGGAGTTCAAGGATGCTGCTTCTGCCTTGGGACATTCTGAAGGCTTCTCCCAGAATTCTGGAAGGAAAGTCAAACGTCAGGAGATGAGGCTTCCTATGGGACTGTCCCTGCCAGGCTGGCAAGGCTGGGGCAAGCTGTGCCCCCATTGAAACCTCACACTTGCCCTCTGGAGATTGGGAAGAGTGGCCTAGCTAGCCTCTCTGGTTCCTGCTCCCCACACCAGGACCCACCTTATACCCTCCCATCAGGTTCAAGGCTCCTAAGCCTTTGAATTGAACCCTAAACCTGCCAGGGCCTGACTGAGTGACCGTGTGTCATTAATTAACCACTGTATCTCATAGGTCTCATCATTACTGATAAGATGGCCATAAAGCTCAAATTATACAGTGTGCATAATGCCATGCAGTACACAAGCTCAGTCAATTGTGGGGATTACTACTGCTGCCGCTCGTGGTACTGCGCCCATAAACCTCCAAAGAGTGAGAACGGTGTGACCCACCCCAATGTCCCCAACTCAGCTGAGGGAGCTGTTCTGCTAAAGAGCATAGTGAGGAATCACCTACTAATCATCTGGTACAGAACTTAAATAAGTTTGCCAGAGTTACCCCAGTACATCCTTAATGGAATGCGTAATCGTTTCAGAGATGCACAGTAATTAGGCATAAATGGTAAGCTAGGCATGTAAATGAAAATAATTAGTATATGTAATAATTAGGAAAAGAAGGCATTTTTGAGATCAGTGGAGAGGAAGGGAGAGGCTAAGACTGGGAAATGAGATAGATAGGGTAGGGGGAAGGAAGGCTAACGTGCCTCCGGAAGCCCCTCCTTTACTGCACAGGGAAGGGCAGGTCCGTTTTCCAAGTGACATCATGGCTGGAGCTTACCCCAGCTTACCACGTCCAGAAGCTACTTGGACACACATTCCTAAAACACTGGGCTGTGATGTGAGAGGGAACATGGCCAGCTGTCCACGGAAGCACCCATGTGCTACGATAGGAAGGCACTTTCCCCTCCAAGGACAGCTGACTAACGGGGCCTGGCATGTTGTCGTCCTCAGCACATCTGTGTGGAGTGACTGTACAGGATGGGTGGGAGAGCCTCGGGGGACAGAGAAGAGAAGAAGCTGGTGGAGGCACCTTCCGGAGGATGGAGAACAAGGAGGCTAACAAAGGAGGTTCTGGAGCCAGGCTCCTGGTCTGGCTGCCAGCTGATTAGCAGTTCATGCCTCGGCTTTCTGCCCCATGAACTGGAAATTACCAGGTTTGGATGGGGACTCAAAGAGCTAATATAGTTGACGTGCATAAAGTGCTCAGCCCGGGGCCAGGCACTCAGTCAGCGCTAAATAAGCCTCTCATTAGCCCTTCATGTAACCTCTTCTGTAAACTTCTGGTACCTTTTGAAACCTAATCATGTTTCTCCAAAGCCTCACGGTGGAGGAGCGGGCAGATGGGGAGAATGGCAGAGAGCACGGTGGGAGTCCAGGGCAGAGAGGGGAGCCTGGAGCTCTGATGCTTCCCATTCCTTCCTTCCTTCCTTCTCCTGTGTTTACTTTGCACCTCCCGTGTTAGGCTGTTCTAGGAGCTAGGGATTTAGCAGTGACCGACATAAGCCAGCTCCTGCCTTCTTGGAATGTGTGGCATAGTTGGGGGACATGGTTAATAAGACATTCTGCCAGCTGCTGGCAAGTGCTACGGAGAAGAAAAGATGAGCGGGGAGAAAAGAAATGAGTGTCTAGGCCTGGAGAGGGAGAGCCATACTGGCCAATCATAGACTGCACATCTGTGCAGATGTGGGGGTGCTTCAAGGCTGTTCTCTGACCGTGTTCTAAGCCACAGGCCAGCAGAATCTGCCGTCTCCTCGCTGCCCACTGGGCTTGCTCAGGGAATATGTTAGGCTTCAGATGTTCCCATTGCTTCCCAGGTGGGAAGACAGGTGTGAGATGGCCTGCCAGGGCCACCTAACCAGGGACCTGGTATCAGATCATGAGAAAGGCCCCTACTACATGCTTGTAGAATGATCACCACTAATGTCCATGTCCTGTGGATGTTTATCAGTCAAAGATACTGCACTGAGCGTATTATTATTGTGTTTTTGCCTCTTTTAAATTAATCTTTAGTGTAAACTATGGGTCTCATTATGACGTTTTCACACACACCGTCACTGTTTTCTGCAAGTATTTCCCCACTACTCAGGCCCATCCCTCCTCCCCCCTCACTGCCCCCTTCCTCCTCCTCAACAATTCCCCTTCTGCTCCCTTGTCACATACCCATACCAAATCCATATTCGCATGAGATGCATTATCCTCCACCATGGCCCTCTCTTGTTCCCTTTGCTTCCTTTTGGACCCCTTCCTCCCCCTCCAGAGTCCTCCTACTTTCATTAAACACTCGCACAAATCCATACACACATGCTCATGCACACACACACACGTATACATACAAATCCATATTCATTTTTAAATCCAGATTCTGCCTATGAGAGAAAACAGTATTTGTATTTATCTTTCTGAGACTGTTTTATTTCCCTTTAGGTGGTAATCTCTAGTACCATCCATTTTTTCTGTGAGTGACATTATTTTATCTTTATAGCTGAATATTGTGAAATAGAGCACATTTTCTTTACCTATTCATCTGCTGAACAGCATCTAGGTTGGTCCCCTGTCTTTGCTATTGTGAATAGTAAGTTGGAACCCTTGTACAATGCTGGTAGGAATATAATTTAGTGCATACACTGTGGAAATCACCGTAGACGTTCTTCACGAAACAAAAAGGGGGGGCATATGATCCAGCAATACCATTCCTGGGTCCATACCCACAGAGATAATTGCATATTTTAACCCCTTTAATATTTTTTATTTGGTTTTGATTTTTTAGAGTTAGAGTCTTATCACACTGTAACCCAGGCTATTCTGAAATTCTCTATGTAGCCCAGGCTGACCTCAACCTTGTAGCCGTCCTCCAGAGTGCTAGGATTGCAGACCGGAGCCAGCCTCCAGTTTGCCCCTTTAGACAGATCTTCTTATCCTACTTGCAAAACATTATCCCGCTACATGAAACTGAGGCCCCTGGAGGGCCCTGAAGGTCATACAGTTAGAGCCATGTCTGCCAGCTTTTGACCCCAGCGCCTTTCCTATTAGTCACTACAGTTTTTGCCTGCCTGTGACATTAAATAAAGAATTCCAGAGAATGCAATGTGCTTAGAAGCACCATGTTACATTCCAATTCCTAGGGCTTAGACTCTGACCTAGGGCCTACTGCTGGGTTACCCTGAACCAGCCCCATCGCCAGCCCATAATGCAATAGTAAAAGGGCTGTGAGGATCAGATGAACTAAAGCGTCCAGCTCATAGCGGAGTGTGTGATATAGTGTGAGCTGCAAGTCAGCCTCTGCCCCTTCCATTCAACAACCAGAGCACGAGCCAGCTGCCTGGGTCAAAGGTGACCTCCTCTCTCAGAGGAACTGGTCGGTCTCGGACACTAGGCAAGAGACCTTGGCTTGCTATAAGTCTTGATCGGCATGTCTCGTGGAAACTCGCTCCGGGGAGTGCCCACACAAGGGGCTGTTCCTGCAGCAGCAAAAGCATGGAGAGCTATGCAAAGGGACTGCAGCAGGTTTACCCCTTCCTTGTCTTGCCTGGATCCCTGTCATTCATCTAAGCACAGAGGTCAAAGGGGCATTTGAGGAGAGGATGAAGCATCACCCACCCTCTGAATCTGGGTGGTCATGGGTGGTTCGTGAGATAGAGACAAGATTGCCTTCACCTGGCTTGGCTCCGTGGACCTGTCTCTCAGAAGTGTTCCCGGGCAGAATGGTGACACATGCAGGGAGGACAGGGCTGTCAGGCAGGAGGATGCTCTTGTCCCTCCCGGGGTCATAGCCAGAAGCAGAATGTGTTCCCCTCCAGGGAAATTAAAGAACCCAGTGCAAAGGAGCCTGAGCCTGGAGGACAGGTCAGGATGTGATTTCTTAAGTGTTCTGTGCTCTGAAAGAGCTCAGAGTGACAACAGCCAGACCTTGGCTCTTCCCAGACCAAGGCCATCCAGAGCCACCTTTGTTCTGGCTCTGAAGTCTGACAAAGTCCTGGTTGGAGTGAATTTCCTAAGCCCTGAGCCCCTTGACCATTCTGTTGAGGTGGCTCTGTCCTACCTTGTCCTTGGGTAGCACCGAGACATCCTCCCCACACACACTTCTAACCTGTGCTTTGGCTTCCTATGCCCACGTGGACAACCATGAAAGAAAACTTCAGGACCTTGAGCACAAAGGAAGAAATTCTCTTGGGCAATCTGATGAAGCTGCCTCTGCTACCTGAGTCTGCAGATATGTTTTCCAGAAACATCCATGTTCCTTAAGCACGGCACTAGCATACACTGCTGAAACTATTTTATTTATGTATCTAGGATATTTCCTTCCAGACTGTGGACTCCTTGGAAGAAGATGTTCACTGTAGCTCCCTCTCAGATGCAACCTTCCTCTCCGTGCCTGGAACACAGGTACTTGGTGAGCCTTTGCCAGGTGGATATGACCAGGGACAGAGAGAAGGATGTAAGTGCTATGCCCAACCCTCAGTAACCAGTGCCAACACAGGCCATCTGCTCGCAACTGATCATGGACCAAGAACAGCCTGATGCAGATTGCACTGGTGAGCCTTGCCCCAGGGCACAGTAAGGGGGTCAGCTCAGGAATTCTGCCGGTCATTGGGTCATTGTCCTCTGACTGTCAGACGCCCCACACCTTCACAAAGAAAAAAAAAAGGCTTGTGACTCCAGGAGGCTGGTCAAGTAAGGGGGCTGTCGCTTGCTGCCCAGGATAGAGGCCCTGAGGACCTTCTCTATTGAGATATGCAAAATAAGGTCATAGGCCTGGATGGCTCTAATATGCAAACATGTGTGGCCTCCCTAGCTGATGGCATAGAAATAAATCACCAAGATGTTACCTTGGATGATAGAATGGCAGAAGTTAGGACTTGGGAAATGGGAGTGAGAAGATCACATGTGCACTTGGGTGGGATTCCTGTCTGAGCACCAGGGTAGGCAGGGTGCATAGCAAGCTCCTAAGTCCTGGACCTCCCATAGGACATTGCACAAAGCAAGCCGGAGAAGCAGAAGTGATTACCATGAAGGGGGACACAGAATGAAGACTGTGGCCACCTGTAGTAGGTCTTGGACTTCCAGTCTTGGGCAATAATGAGAAGCCAGGAGAGCCTTCTGCCAGGTATTACTGGCATTAATGCAGGCTGTAGGCTGGTCTGCCCTGTGAACTGTTCCCACTCCGTTCTGCGCACTGATCTCAAGTGCGCACTGATCTGCACTGTGGAGGCAGAGAAAATGGAAGAATGTCATATGCCTCATGAGGTGATTGAGCTGAAAGAACCCTTAGGGATCATAAGCCCCAGCCCCTTTGTTTTCCCAATGTAGAACCTGCTGTTGCAAGATCAGACATTTGCCTGTGGGTACACAGCTAAAGACAGAGCCAGGAAGGATCACGTCTCATGCCTAGAATACCAGTGTTCAGTGGAGCCTACAGTGATGATCAGCCCTGAGTATATAAGCCTGGACTATCCCCAAACATTAGCCTTAAGGGCTGGGCTGTTGGGCCAGCAGAGGACTTCAGGGATGTAAACATCGATTCTCACAACTACCATACAAAGCAGGAACTCATCGGTAGATGAAGAGTCATGGTGCAGAGAGGTTAAGGAACTTGTCTAAAGCCATCCAGCTACCAGTTACTAGACACAGAACTCCAACCCAGATCTGTCCTTAGAGCCCAGCAAGGTTTCAGCATGCTTCCTGTAAGCCAATCACTGTTCCGAGCTCCTGCATGTGTTAATGTAACTCTCTCAACATGAGACAAATGCTATCATGTGTAAAAGAAACACGTTAGGCACAGGGAGGTTGGGTATCTTTCCCAAAGTTCTAAATTGACTGTAGAGTAGAGGGCAGATTTAAACCTCAATTCTCGGAACAGAAGAAATCACTGTTAATTCTGGAGTACACTTGGTGAGCAGTTGTTGGATGAACGCATGGATGGAGGCAGAGACGGATGCAGGGATGGATGGAGAGATGAACAACGTCATCAGTGCTGCCAGTGCACAGTGGTCTGCTGGGTAGCTGAGTCCCTCCATCCCTGACACCAGCATGTGGCCTTTCCTTGTGCACAAACTGAATCTGCTAGCTGTGCCAGACCTGGCTGGAATCTCAATGTACTCTAGGATTCTAGGCAACCCATCTCAATGCCTCCCTCCTGTCCTTCCTCCTGCTGCTGTACTCCTGCCCCCCTCCCTGCTCATGAATTAGAAGGAGGTCGTGATTCACAATGGAGACATTTCCTTAATGCTTATCTTGGACGAATCAGGGCTGCCTGGGAGCATTTCTGGGCTTTAAGGCAACAAATGGTTGGAGCCAGTGAAACCTCAGAGTGAGTTTCCAGGTGCCTGAGAACCCGCGGTAGAGGCAGAAACTGAGGGATTTTTACCATTGTTGTGCATGTGCCTGTTGCATAGGCACTGCGTGGTATCACTCGCCCCACGACCCTGATATCATAGCGTTGGACATTCACAGATGTTGGCAGGAACTCAGTGCCTTAGGTTAGCCTGCCATCTCCCAACAGTTTGAGTAGGGTAGGGCCAGGATGCCTTTCAGTTCCAAGACAAGGAGGGAAAGTTAGCTATAAAAAGAATCAGGGGCCTACCAAAGGCCAGCAGGAAACACGGCTGATAGTATCAGAGAGGGAACACTCCACCGGAAAAGCGGGAACCTGTCCGTTGAGTTCCTCCTCTATGAACTAAATAGTAACCTTGGGCTAGTTGCTCCCCAACTCTGGGCCTTAGTCAAGCAAGAAGTTGAGACCTAGATGATTTCTGACTTAAGATCTAGCAAAGGAAAGTAGAATTCAGAGACCTGAATTTGAATCGCAGCCTTGCTTTATACAGTCAGCTTGGGCCTGAACAGCATTCTATCCAGTCCAAGTTCAAACTGAGAAAGCAGAGGATGCTACTCTGAATATTTGGGTTTTGTTGTTATTTGGTTGGTTATTGTTTTGAGAAAGAGGTCTCACACTGTAGCTCAGGCGGGCCTTGAACTCATAGTGGTCCTCCTGCCTCTACCTCCCAAGTGCTCTACCACACAAGAGTGTGCCACATTCTGAATGTTTGAAAGAGAGGAAACTTAATTCGGAGAGTTGGTGACTGGGTATTGGAAACAATGCTGGGTCGGGGACAGGAAGAGTAACAGGAGGTTAAAAGGAAGCCATGGCTCCCAGGAAAAAGCTGCATCAGGGCCCCACTTTCCTCCAGGGCCTGCATCTCCCAGAGAAGCTTGAAGTATAGGGGGCCCCTCTAAAGCAGACACATGGAGTCAGAGCCCCTGGCCTCTTCCTTCCAATCTTGTCCAGTGTCTCCCACTCTGGCTCTAGCTGGACTCCAGCTGATGCGGCAGAGTGGCCTCAGGAGGCTCACCCTATCTACCTGCTTCCTCCCCTGTGGAATGGGGACAGAAGCATCGCCCCATCTCCCTGCTATGAGCATTACAAACACAGACATGAAATCCTGCTGTGATGTTACCCATGGAGCAATGGTCACTGCTCAGTTAGGCTTTGGTGGTTCTGTGGCCATGTGGGAAATGCTTCTGCTGGGAGCACAGGTCTGTGCTCGCACAACCAAGGAGGAGAGCAAGAGCGGAGAAGGCCCTTCCACTGCTCCACAGCCGACACACGAAACCAAGCAGTAGATGCCGTGCTCAGCCCCGGGGACAGGGGTGAAGACGGTTAAGACGGTGGCAGACAATAGACTGGATGATAATTTTTGCGGTAGAATGTTTTTTTTTTAAACAATTACAAAATAATTTGTAAAATTGAAAGTGTGTACAAAGAGACTCAGCTGACCGACTGTTTCATTGTATTTCCTTCCCCCTCTTGCAGTAGGTGTTTCCTGTGGCCCCAGATTTCCTACCCATTCCCCTGACTCTGGCTTAGGGAGCTCTGAGCACCCAGGGTGACTTTGCCCCGAATGTTTTCACACCTTCTTCCAGTCACGAGCATCCATCCCTCTATTCTCTGCCTCCCCAGCCTACTCTGTGCCCTGCATGGCCTCCTTGGTGCTCCCTCCTGACCTGCTGACCTTAGCCAATGGGAGCAAGGCAAGAGAGAGGCTAGGTCTGTGTGCCCCTCTGCGCCTTGCCTCTGGGAATGGCTGCGATGGATGCTCCAGCCAGGCCACTCCTTTTCCAGTTTCCTTTCCACTTCCACAGGCCTGTGAGTGGTCACTATCCAGCACTCGTCTCCCCTGCAGGCCTCCACACCTCATCCCGGTCCCTCTATCCAGGCTTCAACTCTATAAATAGCCCTCTCAACACAGCACCTGATGGAGGGTGCTGTAGCTGGGTCGAGGGAGTCCAGGACCCGTATGCCACGTTGTGGGAGAAGCAGAATCTAGCTATGCTTCTCAGCTAGGACTGCCTCACTTGCATGGTGACTATAAGCTGCTTTCCTCAGTTAGTTTGCTGCGTTCATGGTAAGAATAACATAATATGTTTGTAGAGATAAGAACACCTCCTTTGTGGGCTCATTACAGAGGCTGACTAGCAAACAAATGAGACAACTCGTAAGAGTCACTTAGCAAAGTGGCTGGGATGTTCATCATCTTGCTTCAGGAATTCCTGTGCAGGGTGTGCTACCCAACATGGAGTTAGTTACACAGTCAGCTTCCTACTAGGTGCGGGAGATGGGGCTAAACAGTTAAGATAGAGTGGACATTTATTTGGGCCCCCTTCCTCTAGGGACTTAAAGTACAGTTGAGCCAAAATAAAGGGGATTATGGTTAGTGTCTTATTCTAGTCGAAAGAAGAACCAGCGTGGTGAGGTAGCCCTGCTCTAGTCATGAAAGAAGTAACCGGTTGCTTGGTGATACGAGACGCAGCTCCTGGGGAGTTGGACGTGGCTAGA
Source organism: Microtus ochrogaster (assembly GCF_000317375.1). Taxonomy (NCBI): domain Eukaryota; kingdom Metazoa; phylum Chordata; class Mammalia; order Rodentia; family Cricetidae; genus Microtus; species Microtus ochrogaster. The sequence continues at coordinate 1,629,871 of NW_004949158.1, forward strand.
CTCCGTTGGACAGTCAGGTTTTGAATATTGCATGGGGGAGGACATGCTGGGTGGGACAAGGAAGGAAGTAGAAATGGCTGCAGTGGCTTTAGTACCTAGGTTTGACTAACCCTGGGGATGGGTATGAGACCACAGCTGCCCCCCAACTCCTGCCTGGGCTGGGGTGTTCCGCAGCAAGAGCTGGTTTCTGGAACTGGGGAGGGAAGAGGAGGCAGCACTCCACCAGAGAGGCTCCAGCCTGCCAAGCAAGCTGGTACTGGAATTATTTGCACTCCATATGCCAATTTGCTTTGTCATTGCCTGGCTATTTTTAGAAGCCTCTGGCGTATCTAGGAAACCAGAATCTGTTGACTGTGTTTCTTCGGGGTGAGGAGTGTGATTATTTCTCAGAGATGCTGGAGGAACGTGCGAGGTCGAGCTGTGGGGAAGCAACCTCTTCCCCTTGGGTCAGGGCTGCTGTCCCGTCCTCCCCAGGGGCTCATTTCTGACCTGTTTGCTGTGAGTCCATGGTCTGAGTGAACACGGGCAGGGGTTGGGAGCCTTCATTTGGCCGATAGTCAGAGAGTTCAGGCAGGTTCCCCTCTTATATCCCCCTCCCTACATCCCAGGACATCAGGTAGAGTTTGCTCCAGGAGCCTCAGGGCTATCTTTGGCTCATTTTTCCCCCAAGAAAAAGTAGAGAGCAGAGAGAGGGGTCATGAGTGGTGGGGTCAGGTGTTTTCAGGTCCACGGCCTCTTACTCAGGGAATTGAAATAAACACCCAGATTAGTGAAAGTAACAAGAGAACTTTATTTAAAGCTAAGCAATAAAAAAGATCAGGGTGCACTGCAAGGCAGCAGCAGCCATGCGAGTGAAGATACTCAGGGCCTCTGATGGTTGTTTGTGGATTCCCTTTATGGTGGTCAAGAGGAGGCGGAGTCTGACGACAACGAGAGCAATGTCTGTTTTGATTTTAGAAGATCATATCATCATTCTTCTACTAGACATTACCATTCCCATAAGGAATCTGATTTTAATCATACGCTGCCCAATTATGCATAGGCATGAGATAGTAAATCAGGGGTTCTCCCTAAAGGTCACTTGAGGACACAGTTTTGCCTTATAGTACCTATATCCCAAACTGATTCAGACTGGATTGGCCCTCTTATCCTGGGGATGGGGTGTCTTGTGAATATGTTTGGAAAGAAACTGTCCCAAGTTCGGTGGTCATTAAGAAGAGAGATGTGTTCTATTAATCAGAAGGGGTATACCAGTAGCCTGGCGTAGATGGCACTGGAGGGGTGTATGTGCATAGCCCATGCAGGTAAAGGTAGAGTGTCAAATGCTTCATTAGATGGGGTGTACATCGCTTAATTCAAGAAGATCCCCAGGTTACTACACTATTCCCTGTGCTTGCTTTGGATTTTAGATAATTTTGAGTGCAAAAACTTATCTAGGGAAGAACGTGAAAGTTCATGTTCCTTCCATCCTATAGAGACTCTCCCCCATTCATACCCTCAGAGTTGTCTCAGAGGCAAAGAAGCATTTCCTCTCAGCCCTCCCTTTAACCAGAACAGGCTCACATAACATGATCTCTGTTCTGTCCCCATTTGAATCAGAAGCAGAACATCTGCTGAATAGGTATCAGGTGTCAGGAGCTATTCTAGGCACTTGCAGCCCAGTCCTCATAATGCAATGCTCTATCTGAGAGCAGGGGCTTGCACGGATGAGCAGGAAGTCTGCCAATAGAGACAGTGTGTTTCTTCTACATTGCTAGCCCAGTGCTTTCCATTTCCTTTTCTTGCCTTATTACGTTGGCTGCAATGGTTTCAGCACAGAGTGGAATACGGTGGTGAACAGACATGGCGAAAGCAGATGCTCTTCGTCTTCACCTCTAAGTGTGATGCTAGATGGAGGGTTTTGTAGAGCCTATTTTCTAGTTGATAAAATTTGCTAATGTCTATTGTAGTTTTTGGTCATAAATGAGTATAGAATATTGCTGAAAGATTTGCCACACCTACTGAAATGAGCATATTTGGGCTTCATTTTATCCACTAACAAAATGAACTACACCGAGGAATTTATATGGAATTGGTATTATTTCATCTCTAAATAACTGGTAGAGTTCTTTAATGAAATAATTTGTACCTGAATTTGTGGAAAGGGTGTAAATTAGACATATGATTTATTCAATAAAGATATAGGGTCTTCTACTTATTTATTTTATTTTATTTTTGGTTTGGTTTGGTTTTTCGAGACAGGGTTTCCCTGTTTAGCTGTGCCTGTCCTGGAATTTGCTTTATAAACCAGGCTGGCCTCGAACTCACAGAGATCTGCCTGGGTCTACCTCCCAAGTTCTGGGATTAAAGGTGTGCACCACCACTGCCTGGCTTATCTGTTCATCTATGAATGAGTTTTGGTAGTGCTGTATGTAATGTCTTTCAAGAAATTTCATCTACATTTTCAGATTTGTTGATATGAAGTTATTTTTTACAATACCCAGCTTTTGTTTTGTTTTAGGATTTATTTTCACTTGTGCGTGTTGGTGTGTATGTCATGCGCATGCAGGTGGGAAGGTGTCAAATCCACTGGAGCTGGAGTCGCAGGTGGCTGTGATCTGTTCTATATAGGGGTGGGAACCAAATTCAAGTCCTCTTGAAGAGCAGCAAGTGCTCTTCATGCTTGAGTCATCTCTCCAGCCCCATTTTTTTTTCTTTTTTTTTTTTTAAATTT
>NW_004949158.1:1632848-1644050 GCF_000317375.1 Microtus ochrogaster
TGGCCTTGGTGAATTCCCGAAAGAACATCCCCATTGTCTCAGAATGTGGGTGTACCCCTCGCGGTCCTGAGTTCCTTGCTCGTGCTCCCCCATTTATTTATTTGTGTGTGTGTATTTCTATGTGGAGGGGGCACATGTGCTACAAGTGCCTGCATAGAGTTCAGAAAACAACTTGTAGGAGCCAATCCTTGTGGGACTTAGGATTCCAATCAACTGCATCTTTACCCACTGAACCATCTCACTGGGCTGCATGGACCCTTGTCAAGGATGCGGAAGCTATAGTGAAATATAACAGGACTTCCTGTTCATCTTTATAAGGAAAACTTTTTGGTCATATTTGTCTTTGCATTTCTGTTTTCTGTTTCCCTGTCTTTATTATTTCTTTTCTGCTGGTACTTTGGTTTTAGTTAGCTTTTCCTAGTTTCTTAAGGTAGAGGCTTAAATCATTGATTGTAAGTCCTTTTTCATAGCACACTTATCTCCTGTCTTGAATTAATCCCTAACTGCTGCTTTAGCTGCTGTAGAGGAGTAAAATCTCATGCCCTGTGTTCATTTTTCCCAGTTCCAAATTTTTTCATTTTTCTTTTGATTTTTTTTTTGATTCATGAGAAGTGCGTTATTTATTCTGCTAATATCTGACTACTTTCCACCTAGCTCTCTAAATCTTATTTCTTGCTGATGTTTTTATGGTTGAAGGAAAGACTTTGTAATTTTTATTCCATTTTTAGAACTTGACTGACCGTCTTATAGCCTACTCTGTGGCCTGTCTAGGGCAATGATTTCATACACATGCACCTGTGGCTTGTGCAGTTTAGGGGTAGAGTCCTAACCTAACTTCAGATGGTGGATGGGATTGTTTGAATCTTCCACATCCTGCTGATTTACACTCTTCTTTCTCTGTCTTTGGCTGAGGGGAGACTGTCTAACTCTAGTTATGGTTTGTTCATTTCTCCTCCATTTCTATCAGTTTAGGCTTCATGTGATTTGAAGTCATATTATAGGTGCATATGCAGTTAGTATTGTTACATTCTCTTGATAGAGTGACCTGGTTTTTAAATCATAACAATATTCCTCTATACCTCTGATAATAGCTCTTGTTCTAACATCTGTCTGATATTGGATCTCTAGTTTTGTTTTGATCGATGTTCTTGTATCTTTTCCTGTCCATTGAACTTATTGATATCTTTGTTTCAAGTATTTTTCTTTTTTGTTAAGCTTTTTAAAAATTGCTTTTATTGAGCTATATATTTTTCTCCGCTCCCCTCCCTTCTTCTCCCTTCCCCTTCTGCCCTCTCCCAGTGTCCCCATGGTTCTAATTTACTCAGGAGATCTTGTTCTTTTCTACTTTCCATGTAGATTAGATCCATGTATGTTTCTCTTAGGGTCCTCTTTGTTGTCTAGATTCTCTGAGATTGTAAATTATAGGCTGGTTTTTCTTTGCTTTATGTATAAAAGCACATTATGACTGAGTACATATGATAATTGTCTTTCTGGTTCTGGGTTACCTCACTCTATATGATGTTATCTAGCTTGATCCATGCCGCAGATTTCAAGATTTTTTTTCTGCTGTGTAGTACTCCATTGTGTAAATGTACCACATTTTCCTTATCCAGGGGCATCCAGGGGCATTCAGGTTGTTTCCAGGTTCTGGCTATGACAAACAATGCTGCTATGAACATAGTTGAGTGCATGTCCTTGTGGTGCGATTGAGCATCCTTTGGGTGTATACCCAAAAATGGTATTGCTGGGTATTTTTGTTTGTTTGTTTTGTTTTTCGAGACAGGGTTTCTCTGTGGCTTTTGAGCTTGTCTTGCAACTACCTCTTGTAGACCAGGCTGGCCTCAAACTCACAGAGATCTGCCTGCCTCTGCCTCCCGAGTGCTGGGATTAAAGGCGTGTGCCACCACCACCGCCAGGTCTATTGCTGGGTATTGACGTAGGTTGTTTCCTATTTTTCTGAGAAATTGCCCTACTGATATCCAAAGGGATTTTACCAGTTTGCACTCCCACAAGCAATGCAGAAGTGTTCCCTATTCCCCACATTCTCTCCAGCATAAGCTATCATCAGTGTTTTTGATCTTGGCCATTCTTACAGGTGTAAGATGGAATCTCAGAGTTGTTTTGATTTGCATTTCTCTGATGACTAAGGATATTGAACATTTCCTTAAGTGTCTTTCAGCCATTTTAGGTTCCTATGTTTTAGGTCTGCACCCATTTTTTATTGGATTTATTTGTTCTTTTGATGTCAAGTTTCTTGAGTTCTTTGTATATTTTGGAGATCACCCCTCTGTTCGATGTGGGGTTGGGGAAGATCCTTTCCCATTCTGTAGGCTGCCATTTTGTCTTATTGACCATGCCTTTGCTTTATAGAAGCTTTTCAATTTCAGAATGTCCCATTTATTGTTTCTCTCACTGTCTGTGCTACTGGGGTTATATTTAGGAAGTAGAGTCCTGTGCCAATTTGTACTTCCCATTTTCTCTTCTGTGAGGTTCAGTGTGGTTGGTTTTATGTTAAGGTCTTTAATCCATTAGGACTTGAGTTTTGTGCATGGTGATAGATATGGATCTATTTTCATTCTTCTATATGTTAAAATCTAGTTATGCCAGCACCATTTGTTGAATATGCTTTCTTTTTTCTATTTTATATTTTTTGCTTCTTTGTCAAAAATCAGGTATTTGTAGGTGTGTGTGTTGATATCTGGGTCTTTGATTTGGTTCCATTGATCCTCCTGTCTGTTTTTATGCCAATACCAGGCAGTTTTCAGTATTGTGGCTCTGTAGTGGAGTTTGAAGTCAGGAATTGTGATACTTCCAGAAGTTCCTTTATTGTACAGGATTTTTTCTTTTTTTTGGCTATCCTGGATTTTTTTGCTTTTCCGTATTATTCTTTTGAGATCTGTGAAGAATTTTGCTGGGCATTTCATTGAATCTGTAGGTTACTTTTGGTAAGATTGCCATTTTATTATGTTAATTCTACCTACCCAAAAGTATAAAAGATCTTTCCATTTTCTGGTGTCTTCTTCAATTTCTTTCTTCAAAGATTTAAAGTTCTTGTCATACAAGTCTTCCACTTGTTTGGTTAGAGTTACTCAGAGATATTTTATGCTGTTTGTATCTATTGTAAAGAGTGATGTTTCTCTGATTTTTTCTTCAGCCCATTTATCATCTGTGTAAAAAAGGGCTACAGATTTTTTTGAGTTCATCTTGTATCCTGTTACGTTACTGAAGGTATTTATGAGTTGTAGAAGTTCCTTGGTAGAATTTTTGGGATCACTTCTATAAACAATCACATCATCAGCAAATAGTGAGAGTTTGACCTCTTCTTTTTTAGTTTGTATCCCCTTGATCTCCATTTGTTGTCTCATTGCTCTAGCTAGAACCTCAAGGACTGTACTTAATAGACATGGGGAGAGTGGACAACCTTGTCTTGCTCCTGATTTCAGTGGGATCACTTTGAGTTTCTCTCCATTTAGTTTGATGTTAGCTGTTGGCTTTCTGTATATTGCCTTTATTATGTTTAGCTATGTTCCTTGTATCCCTGTCAAGCATTTTTCTTATAGATAGCATGCAATTGGGTCTTGCTTTTTATCATCCAATATGATAATCTCCTCTGAATTTTTAATTGAAATTTTAAACCATTTATATTTACTGAAATATTGACTTAGATTAGTTTAACTCTAATGTCTTGCTATTTACTTTCTATTTGTTTTATATTATTTAGTTCTTGATTTCCTTTTTACATATTGGATATTCTATTTAATCACATTGTTGATATGTTAGCTGTGTCTTCTCACTTTGTTTTTTAAGTTCTGTTCTGTGATTTCCAATATACCTAACAACATACCAGCATCTATCTTCATATATTAAAATATTTTGTGTGAATTATAAAAGATCTTACAACTACATATTCTGTTTTGTACCTTTTTTATTTTGTGATATAGTCATGCTTTTACTAAGTCTCATAAATCTTACAATACAATAAAAACTTTCCTCTCTAAATAGACAACATTTCAAAGAAAATTATAAAACGAATGAAAATGTATTTCGATTTATCCACATATCTTTTATTCCCGGTGATTTCCATTCCATTGAAAAGATGCAAATTTCTAACTTGTATCATTTTCTTTTTCCCTGGAGAACTTCCTTTAGTTTTTTATTGGCAAATCTAGTGGTGACAAATTACCTCAGCTTTAATATGAAGGGGTATTTGTTTTTCTTCTGAATTTACTTTTCCTGGATATAGAATTCTAGGTTGCCAGGTCTTCCTATTGGTCTTTAAAGATATAATTGTCTTCTGTCTTGCATACTTTATGGTAATGAAGTCTTCCACCTTGCCTTTGTTCCTTTATATACTCCATGTATTTATAATGCCCCTTTCCCACTGACCAATTTCAAGAATTTTCTCTTTATTACTATTTTTTTGGTGCTCTGATTATAATATGCCTTTGTGTGGTTTGCTTTTTCTTTGCCTTGAATAATCAGTAAATTTCCTGAATGAGTGGATTTGTAGATTTTGCCAATTCTAATCATTTCTTCATTTTTTTTCCTTTGTTTCCTTTCTGCCTAGGATCCCACTTGCATGCATATTAGATTATTTGTTATTTTCCTAGGTTACTGATGCGATCTATGTTTCTTTTTATTCTTCTACTCTTTGCTTCCTTTTGGATTTTTTTAACATTTCTGTTTCTTCAGACTTGCTAATTCTTCTGGTGTGTCTGATCTGCTCTCTCATTTTTACAGTTTTTCTTTCCAGCTACTATATTTTTGATACCTATATATTCATTGGGTTTTTTTCTTTTTGATGTGTGTATGTATATATGTGGTATATATCTGTATGTGTGCACATGTGCATGTGGGCGCACACGCATGTGTATGAACATGAAGATCAGTGTTGACGTCAGGTGTCCTCCTCAACCACTCTACAGCTTATTCTTTGTGACAAGGTCTCTCACTAAACCTGTAGCTAGACTAGCTGGCCAGTGAGTGCCAGAAAGATCCATTTTAAACCCCAGCACGGAAGTTATGGTCTCATATCACTGCTCCAGCTTCTGCGTGTATCCTGGGGATCTGAACACAGGTCTCCATGCTTTCATGGCAAGCACTTAACCAACTGAGCCACCTTCCCTACCACCTAGGGGTATGTTTTTCTATCTTCTGTTTTTATTTCCATCATGTCCATGTTTTTCTCTAATTCTTGAGCACTCAGGTTATATTTGTTATAGACATTTTTAGATTCTCCAGTGCCGTCATCTCTGTCATACCTGGGTCATTTTTAGTGGATTGATTTTTTTCTTCAGATTACTGGTCAGTTTTTTTCTTTTATTCTTTTTTCTTTCTTTTTTATTTTTTACACACTTGTTTGTTTGTGTGGTGTTTTGGTTTGATTTGTTTTTTTTTTTTATGGTAGGATCTCATTCTGTCATGCTAGCTGGCCTCAAACCCACTATGTAGTACAGGCTAACCTCTAATTATTCCCAGGCCTCAGCCTCCGAGTTGTTGACATGATGGATACATGCCACCATGCCTGTAGTTTTTTTCATTATATGCTAGAATGTGAACTTGTTTTGTTGGATGTTGGTCTCCACTTCCTTATTTCCTTAAAGGGCATCATTATTATCTTTTGAGGCACACATAACTAAGATCAGTTTGATACTTTTAAAACCTAACTAGGGAATCTAGTGTCTTCCCTGTTTGAGGCTCCTTTAGTCCTATTCCATATAGTGGCCATTCTGTGTTGTTTTCTGTTGCTGTGAGAAACACTATAGCCAAAGACAACTTGGGGAAGAAGGGATTTATTTCATCTTATAGCAGGTGGAAGTCAAGGCTGGAACCCAAAGCAGAAGTTTGAAGCAGAGCCCATGGAGAGATGCTGCTCACTGGCCTGCTTTCAACTGCAAACTCAGCTACTTGTCTTATACAGCCCAGGTCCTACCTGCCCAGAAATGATAGCATGCACAGTGGGATCAGAAACATGTCCCACAGGGATCCCACAGTCTGATAGAGGCAATTCTTTAGTCATATGTGCTGAGGTGTGTCGAGTTGACAACCAAAACTATCTCAAGTGTAACTTTCTGGATGTTCTTTGATGCTTTGAAAACTGACGGTGAGGCTCAGCCATTCTGGCTCTGGGGTCATGAACTTCCCAGCCGCGGTTCAGCTGGAGATTGTCCTGCTTCTTCAGTGGGTCTTTCTCCAGCTTGGCAGAGTTTCACTCCATGTGTGTTCCGAAGATGTACGCTAAGAGAACACTTTCAGATCTCCAGAGCACATGTTGGCATTCCTCTTTGAGCACTCCGGCATTCTCGTCTTCTTGAACTCCAAAAATCCTGAGCTGTGTTTGTTTGGGTTCTCTTTCTTTGTGCTGAGCCTAGAAATTGGGTAATGGCAGGAAAATGGGGGAAATTGCTCTTCATTGTTTGAAAATGTCTCTCTCGTCTGCTCCACATGATAGTTGTTTAAAGACGAGAAGGTAAACTCAGCCCTCATCATGGTATTGCGGTAGCATGTACTTTCGTTTCTCCTTATTGTAGGATTGAAGAAACCAAGGACCAGAGAGCTGAAGTAATTTTTCCAAAATGACACTCTTCATAAATGGTAGAGTTCTTATTTGAGCCCTGGTCAGCCATCTTCACTAAATTGTCACCTCCTCAAGGTCAAGGACCTTGCTTGTCTTGGCACAGGGAAGTGGTACGCAGTAACTGTTGAATGGATAAATAAATGATCGACCTAAGACTGAAGGAAACCCTTCCCAGGAAGGAGAGAAGATGCAGCCTTTCTTACCCTATACCCAGGTTGTGGTTAGGTTTACGTGGTCCTATCAGAATGCCTGGGCTGATTAACAAGCCCCGGAGGCTCCGAGCTGCAGCAAATATTTCTCAACTTCCTCCTCCATCCACCTTGTAGACACCCCTGTGTGTAAGCAGCAGCTGCTGCTGCTTTCGAATACCAAATCTGCTGTCTGGCTCCCACATTGAAACATATCATTTTAATCATGTTCTTTCAAGCCAGGAAGCCAATTTGCATTACAAAAGTCAAATTCTTTTCCCTGGTGGCAGCCATGCAAAAGGCCTGGCTTCCTTTTCACTTTTGCCCCGGGTGGAAGTTCTAGACATGCTTGAGCTTACCTCCGTCCAAGCCAGCGCCACCTTACAGAGCACACAGGCTCCCCACCCTCCCTACTTCCTACCCTGCATTCTTCAGGATGAAGGAGGAAAGGAAGCCAGAATCCTTTCCCAATGTTCTTATTCTGAACCACAGATCTATTTCAGATGATGCCAGAACAATTGATTGAAAATTATATGCCCATTTTCCCATCTGCATAATTTTGCATATTTATTTAATGGTCAAGTAAACTCATTTGGAGTGCCCATTGCTTCTCTTTCCCTCCTACTATTGACTTATCTCCTAGGTCTGGCTCAGCTCTTGTGGTCTCTGTTCTTACAAGGGAAACAGGCAGCTCCCAGGAGGCCTCTAGAAGCAACCCTGGTCCAACATCCCAGAGTTCAGCTCTTTGTCCTGTGACCCGAAGATGTACAGGTCAGCTGAGATCTGAGCCAGACTAAATGATTGAAAAAAGTGGAGGGTGAGGCTGGGCCTTCTTCTCAGGAAGATTTCAAGTAGACAGGTTGTCCGGCCACCCTGCAGACAAGTGTGTCCCTGGGGACGAAGCTGCTGTCACTGTGGGTAATTGGATTCCTGCTCCCCAGCAGGACAGGCACTGGTAACCTTTAGGATTAATTACTCCAGTCGACCTCAGCTGCCTGATCTGGCTGGCTGTCTTCCTTGTTCTTGATCAGAATGCCCCAGGGGCTCAGCGGTGAGCCCGAGAGATGTTCACATGAAGTCTACTTGAAGATGATGCTGTGCCTAGCTCTGAAGCTCATTTCGCCCACTGGCCTTCCTGAGGCAATTAAAGGGACTATTACGCAGTAAGGTAGAATGAAGTCAGCAGCTATCCTAAGAAGGAATGTCAAGCTACCACCCCCACCTCCCCAATCCAACCCCCATGTGCTCAGAGGAGGTGCCAGGGGCTATGTTTCTTACATAGGTGGCTGAGTCTCTTGCAGTGAAAACCGATAGCTGGCTCCTGGGCCAGCAGGAGTTCACGCCCACTGTGTTCATTCCCCAGAGCACAGATTTGAAATAGGGAGTTGTGGAGCTAGTGCCAGAGTAGGGAGCCAAGAGCACTGAGATCCGAGGCCAGGTATAACAGCAGTGGCTGAAATCCGTCAAATGCTTATTAGGAGCAGGCACCTAGCCTGCCATTACCTCATCCCAGCCTCCCAACAGGCCTGTAAAGGGCATGCTGCGATGACCCGCATGTCCTAAAGGAGAAAACAAAAACAAACTGAGCACCGTTGCCAGTCAAGACCGGAAAGCCACTCATGCAGGGTATTCAAAGCACAGCGTGTCTGTCACCAGGCCTCCTGACTCTGGGAGATACTGCAATGAGACTTTTCCATTGGGAGCCACGGGTGCAGGAAAAAAGCAGGGATCGTGGTGGTGCTGGATTCTGTAACCTTTGGCACAGAAAACAACTCACGCCTCTCATGTGTTGTGAATCCCGAAGTCCAAGCATTAAGGGACCTGTGCTCTCTAACTGACCACTTTCTCTGTCTCCCTCCTCAAGCAGATTAATAATTTGTCAGTCAGCAAATTCATGTTGACACCAAGTGTCCCTCTGTCTTCGTCCCTCAGTTTAATTGGGAGGGGCGCCAACATTTGCCCATCACCAGGGCCCTCCTACACCACCCTCTTTTCCATCCGGCCTCCACAGTTGGCAGTGAGCAGTGTATCACGAAAAGACTTTGCTGGAAAGCCTGATTGGCCACTCATTTGTTTCCGCTGCCACCTCCCCAACCCCCAGATGGCAATGGGCGTTTCCATGACAACGTAATGGGAAGCAATCACACCTATTGTGGGGCAGGACTGTTGACTTGCATGAAAGAGCCTGTGTGGGGCTGAGGAGAAGAGAGAAACATAGACCTTCTTGTGCCCAGGAAGAAAGGATGCTAATTCCGAATTGAGAAGCTGCCTTTGGGATTCTAAACACCACCCATGCCGATGGAAACCTCATCACTGGCCAGCTCACAGTTTTCTCCTACTGTCAGAGAAAAAGAGAGCGTGCGCACGCAAGGGGCAGAGGAAGAAGAAAAAGGGCACAGGACCTGGAGTTTACACTTATTTTAACCCAAAACTTACTCTGTCGAGAAGCTCCCTGTTGCTTAGGGATTTTCTAAAAACCGTTACTTTATTCTTATATCTTCTCCCATCCGTTTATCTACATGTATCTGTCCCCAACATCAGGATGGCTAGTAGACCTGATGGGGAGGGCTCCCCATAGAATGTACTAGAAGAGAATTCTGATCGATCTCTCTCTCTCTCTCTCTCTCTCTCTCTCTCTCTCTCTCTCTGTCTCTCTGTCTCTCTCTCTCTCTCTCTCCCTCATGTCTATGTGTGGTGTGTGCATGTGTTATGAATATGTGCACACCTGTCCATGTGTACTCCTATCAATGTTGAGTGTCTTCCTCTGTCCATCTCTTAGTTTTAGACAGAGGGTCTCTCACTGGCCTGGTGCTTGATTAGATAGACTGGCTGGACAGCAAGCTCCAGGAGTCCACCTGCTATGTCCTCCCACCCCCAGTATTAGAGTTACGGATGTTACTGGATTTTCATGGGTACCAGGGATCTCCCCAACCCTGCTTTCTTTATTTTTGAAGAGGGAAAAAAAAACGAATGAAATGAAATCAAAGAATGACTCAAAAGAAGTAAATTGAGTTATATTGCAAGGTATCACTGGCTCCCAAGGATAGAGCTCAGGTGGGTGAGTGGGGGAAGCAGGGAAGAGAGAAGAAAGCAGGATGGGGTGGGACTGGATCCACACCTCACTTGCAATTACAGCTCTGACCCCACCGTTCCCACCGTTAAGAATAACAGCGCCAAGCCCCGTGAAACGGTAAAGCAGGTAAAATCACTTCGCTCCAAGCTTGACAACTTAAGTGGTCCCATCCCCAGAACTCACCCAGTAAAGGACAGCGCTGACCCCCGGAAATCCTCCTCTCATTCTCACAGGTACACCACAGCACATGTGCACACCACTCCGCCATTCACACACTAAATAAATCATATTAGAGACAAACGTGAGAAGGCAGCAGCGGCAGACAGACAGACCCCCAGACTCTGCTGCCACACAAAAGCCTGCAAGTGTCCAAGAGGGCACTTCACCCAATTTCTGTTTGCCTCCATCTTTGCTAGAGGAGAACGGAGAAGAAGTAAGCTTGCTCAGACTAGTGTTGACTGTTAGTCTTATTGTGTCCCATGTGCCCCCCTCCCCCCCGCTAAGCCTTGATTTACCCGCCGATGAAATGGGAAACATATTTACCCCAAAAGCAGTTTCTTTGAGAACAAAATTCACTAACACTTAGTGGGAAGGTCTTGCTTGCCTCAGACATATAATAGATGTTAGATGTCAATCAGATAGCTCTCAAACGCCCGTACTTTTGTCGCTGCGTGTCTTTAAAATGCCTCTGACAAGCAATCTTCATATCCTCTTCTCGGATTATTAAATATTTGCAGAATGCTGAACTGTGGGCTGGGTGTTGTGGGGAGGCAGCAGTGCAGAAAGGATGTCCTGCCTCAAGATGCATCCCAGGTCACCTAGAAAAGCACCGTGCAAGCAACAACTCTGTCCAGGCTGTGAAATGCAGGAGCCCTGTTCTGCACACAGCTGGTCCAGAGAAACTGCTCTCCGTGTATTAGTTGAAGAAATGGGTGTTTGAATTTCAAGATAATGATGCACAAAGACACGAGTGTATTCTGGAGACATGACAGGAGCAGGAAGAACTTGGCTTTGAGCTTTTGAATGGTAGACAGAACACCAGCAAGCTGGTTGCCTTCTGCAGGCTGCTGCTTCCTCTCAGGATCCATAGCTATCCCTCTGGTCTACTGGCTTGCTGTAAGGCCCTTGAGTGGGTCAGGAATGCAGATATCGACCGGTGGTATTTGCCTCTGGCTCAAGTGGCTGAGGTCAAAATGTCAGTTAGAGCTGTAACCATCTAAAGGTTTGACTCGTGCGGTTCTTAAGTAACATCAGTCCTTCACCATGTGGCCTGCTTCTTGACAGGGGGCTGGCAGGTGATTCCAGAGCAACTGATCTGAGAGAGAGAGAGAGAGAGAGAGAGAGAGAGAGAGGGAGGGAGGGAG